>NC_056730.1:161029015-161051515 GCF_019279795.1 Protopterus annectens | reverse complement strand
GTACCAGCACAACACAACACTGTTGTACAAATGGGTAGATAGGCATGGGTTACCCTCTGAGTCCTGGTAAGTGTGTGTATGTGTGCAAGTGTGTATATTTGTAGGATACAGCATTCTGAAGCCACATTCTCCAAATACAATACACCTTGCCATACAGTATAAGGGATAGTGATGTTGCTGACAGTAAGAGAGCCATGACAAACCATCACCCTACTATCCTTGTGTCATGTGCATAGATGCATATCCCTGCAGTAGCACTCTTGAGATACACAAGGGGTTGTATTGCAGTCCTGGTCAATGTGTGATTGTGGGTATGTCAGACTATTATCATGGGTTTCAGTGAGTAAAATATCCAATGTGGGGTGTGGGTGCTGGGTATACTGTCTTTACATCATGGTACCCACAGTATATGTCCCAAGGTCCACGGTATGGGGACCACTGTCACCATCAACCATACAGGTAACTGATTACACTATCCATGTGCTGTGTGCAAATTATCTGTAACAGAATGGACTCACTGACAAAGTAGTTAGCACTGATAAACCCAGGTCTCTCAGATATGTATATGACTGTTATGTGTTTGTCAATGTGTATATGACATTATGTCACACTATGTATTGTTCATTAACAACAATCTCCCATTACAATACTGTACAAGGCCTGGTGATGTTCTTCACTTAACAAGAAACCTGGAACACACCTCATCCTAAAAGCTGTGTGGTGTGTGCAATTAAGACCACACACATTAGTAGCAATAAGTACCTAGGTAGGAATTCTACTCTCAGTGTTTCCAAGTAAGAGTGTGTGTGTGTATGTGAAAGGATCTACTTCAGTTTGCAGAAAATACATGTCCCAGGAGGTCATCTGTCCGACAACTAACTAGCAAATGCTAACATTTCAAAGGTATCATCTTGTGGAAATTCATTCCATCAAAACTAGTAGTAGATGTGTAAATGCCCTCTTCTGCACTGTATAGCTGTACAGCAATACTGGGTTTGGTATATATAGTTGGGTGTGGATCTATTTGACACAGCCACCATCACTGGGATTACTGTTGTGCGTATTCCCTCACTTAGTCAGCTGTAATACTGTACAGTTTCTGTTAACAGGTTAAGTAGTTGACAATCACACTATCTGCAGTTCTACACCACCCCACACCCTCCAAAGGGTAAGGCTGTGCCACCTACACCAGCACACCTATATTTACCAAGTCAAGGATTGCATTAGATCGGGAAAAAGGACATATACCCTGCCAGTACCATCATCAATGACATTAAACTAGTAGACTGATTATTTAGTGATGTGATGTTGTGCTTATTTTGTCTTGGCGGAATTACATAGTCTAAAATGGGTTCACTGCAAAAGTACATACATCCATGTATACAGTATTGTCTGTGTATTTCATCAACACCAAAGCTTCTGTGTGTGTGTGTGTGTGTGTGTGTGTGTGTGTGTGTGTGTGTGTGTGTGTGTGTGTGTGTGTGTGTGTGTGTGTGTGTGTGTGTGTGTTATACACAAACAAGTGGTGTGTACCACCCAGTACATTTATCATTGTCCGCTGTAGAAGGGCTGCTGACATCAGCCACCATGCACTCACCTGTATACACCCCTCAGACCTATCAGCCATGTGGCACATGCAGTAACTGTTATACTGACCTGTTACTTGTGTTCAGCTGTACCCAGTATATGGCACAGTCAAGGTGTCACCACAGTGCCATACCCCTTGTAGGAAGTAACAGCAGACCAACATCCTGCTGACACATAGATACCTACAACACAAACTGAATACATTATGGAGACCACAAGCAGTCAGTTTTAACAGTGATAATGCATCATGGCTGGACAGCTACACATCCTGACATGTAAGCATTAAACTTTACTGCTGAAAACATGTTACACAGCATTACATTGGTACACCTTATTATATTCACCCTGTGCATCAGAACCATATTAGCCTGCCCCTGCATCGATGTTATGGATGACAGGGATGTGGCACATGTATCATCATATGCACAGGGTGTGTTGTGGGTTTCCCAGAGACCTAGACTGAGCCATTTGGTTGGCATCATGTGTGTGTGTGTTAGGGGGTTTCATTATTAATTGGGCTGTGCAGATGGTGGTGTGTGTAAGTATGGGGTTGTCTTAGCTCTGTTGGTGATGTGTGTGTGTCTGCATGCACACAGTTCTGCCATGTGGCTGCCCTATACAGGGGTTTGTTGGACAGCTGCAGACCGTACATGGCAGGGTGTGCAGTTCACCATCTCTGGCCATGGACATGAGAACTGTGCCTGCCAGGAATTCCACGGGCACTACCAGGTACCAGGCCAGATATGGTACTCTCCTCTGATGATGATAAATGTCCACTGGATCTGGGTCCCTCTTGGGACTGGCCAGGGCCACATGCATGTCACCTGCTATGTTGTGGTGTGGACAGCACCCCTCCTGCAGTGCTGGTGCTGGTACTGTCACTACGGGAGTGGCTCTGACTTGTTGCACGTCCACATAGACCTCCACCATATGCTCAAGCACAGACATTGCATGGTCGAGAATTCCCACCATCTCACCCAATCATCTATCCAGGACCTCTGCAAAATAATAGTGGGCACCTGCAATATCACAGATGTTGTCAATAACAGCAGAATGAGTAGCCGTCTGGAGCCTCAGACCCTGTCTGCTATAATGTCCCATACATGCCTGTGTCTTCATGACAGTCTGAAATATGCATCTGGTGATACCTGCTGTGGCACTTCTGCCAGGGGCATGATGACCAGCAGCCCACCTATGAGCACCCCTGTACATCTGCCTGTGTGGTACCTCGCTGGTCATCCAGTTATGGCTGCAGTGTCCAGACAAACTTACCACAGTCACCACACTGTCCTATGCCACCACCCGCCAACTGTCCCTCATCTATGGCCACTGGTGATGGGGTATGTATACGCAATGTGACTGTGTTCAGGGATGGGGTAGATAACAGTGGGATGTCAAGCGTTGGCACAGCTTCAGCCTCTGACAACCCTGCCTGTGCCTCACCATACCTGTCATCATTGTCAGAGTCTGTATGGACACTAGCATCAGTTTGCCTGCAGGAGGGACCCTGACCCACCTCGGCACCTGTGAGGGGAAAACAAGAAACACACTTTAAGACCTGTACATCATTGCTTAACTGTACACACACTCACACTCATGCACACACAAACACACACACACACACACACACACACACACACACACACACACACACACACACACACACACACACACACACACACACTTACAGGTGAGGTTGCACAAAGATATTACACACAGACCTCTCATTACCCAACTTTCAACATGCATGACATATGACACTCAACAGCATGCACTGCAGCTATAGTCAATCCCTGTTAGCAACATTATACATCTCTGTGATGCATGAGTTGTGTTAGTAGGTGATGCCCCTTCCCCTGGAACACACTGCACCCATATACACGGTATTGCTGTGCACCTGTTCAGCACCCTGGCATGTACTGTGCACCATACCTCACGGGTGTACACTCCATTTCTGAATGTGTATATGTGTGTCAGTTATGTTTGTTCTGTTGCTCACAGCCCTTATGTGTTTGCCCGACACACACCTGGGATGATATGAGGACAGATGTCAATAGTGAATGCCTGATGTCTGACTTGCAGATCTCATCATCAGCAGTGTATGTATGAGCAATAAAATACAATTACATTGACAACATTCAAAGCTTACTGTGGCTTTGAGGAGTGTACACACCCTTATTGACATGGCACCCTCTTCCCTGATATGCCATGGGGCCACAGTACTGCATATGTTAACATTACACAAACCTGATATGTGACATATGACCTGTGCAATCAAATGCAGTATCAAACAAATGTGTTAGTTGTGCAGATGCTGATTGAGATGCATACAATATGTGGGTGCATAAGTGTGCACACCCTTAAAATGATGGTTTGTTGCATCAACTGTTAAGTGTACTACAGCAGTCACTATTTCTGGAAGGGGTATACTAGCATGGCCCATCTGCACTTGTCAGTATTTGGTCACTCTGCCCTACAAATGTCCCCCAACTCTGCCAGATTGCAAGGCCAACTCTTGTGCACAGCCCTTGGATGTCACACAGTGCCTTCACTATTACTGTGGAGTCAGGGTTATGCCTGCCACAATTCATGACCTTGACTGTGTTCAGATACAGCCATTCCTAGTGAGCTTTGGATGTATGCTTCAGTTCACTGTTGTGTTTCATGATGAAACCCCTTCCCATCCTCAGCCTTTTTGCAGATGCTTGACAACTATGGGCCACACAGGAGTGTCATTTTGCAGTGTTGCAAATTCAGAACACCATGTGTACCAGCCTATCTCCTGCTAATGAAGGCAAACATACAGGTGTACACTGGCACCAGTAAAGTACAGATGGGGATGGTGGACCTGAGGTGGAGTGAGGTGTTGCTTGTGCAGCACATGTATCTTTATTAATACTGTCTGTAGGTTTCAGACTTGGTCTTGGTACACCATTACACATTGCAACACATGCCTTTGGGGGACTTTTGAAGTTATGCATGTGCTACCTGTAGGGAGCCCTGGATGATGTTTCCTGTGGTACAACTTTCCCATCTGATTTCACCCCCCCAACACAACCCAAATGACACATAGCCCACAAACTCAGTGTGCCACTCAACCACAGCTCATAAGGCATAACAGTATAACCAACACTCTAGTCATAGCTGACTCTATAGTCAGCCACATTGATATTCCACTCACCAGGCTAAACAAGGAGAAAGTTACTGTCAGCTGCCTGTTGGGTGCCAGGATCTGTCACATAATGCATGCACTCAGATCACTCCACAACAAGTAAAAATATGACTCTGTCATTGTCCATGTTGGTGTGAATGACCTGATACATACCTCCCTGGACTACATGAAAAGAGACATGCAGGAGCTCTCTGATCTTATAGCCCAGGCAGGTATGACCTTAGACCTGAGTAGCATCCTGTTATCACCCAGAATGATACCACAGTACAAGGACAAAATGATTGACTTCAACAATTGGCTAAGCTTCTGGTGTCATTTTAAGGGGCTCCAGTTACCTGTCTGCCTGGGATGACATGATTGACAGACCACGATGCTTTGCCAGAGATGGCCTGCACCAGTCGCCCCTGGGGATCTGGATACTGGCTAAGGCTCTTGCCACCCCTATACTGCCTTTTTAGGCAAAGTTCAAATGACAAATTCACCACAGTAACAGGTACAAGCAAGTAAAATCTGAGGGTAATGCTAATCAATGCTAGAAGTCTAAACCTTAAAATGCATTCACTCAAGGCACTCCTTAAAATGGAGAACATCGGCATCTGTGCAGTGACAGAGACCTGGTTCAAGGCTCCAGAGAGCACCCCTGCATTACCAGGCTATAATTCATACTACACCTTTCGGCCACCTAACCTGGACCGAAACACTAAAAGTGGAGGCATGTCCATATTCATTAAGTATATCCACACTTCCAGGCTAGTTGCTCAGCATAATGCATCTGAGATTATCCAAGTGCAACTAACTCTGGGCAAAACCGCAATCCAAATTGTAACTTGCTACAGATCCCCCACCATGGCCCAGGATTCCCACTTCTCATTCCTTGATACACTGGAAAATATTAGGGTACAACCCAACACCCTAATAATGGGTGATTTCAACTACCCAGCCATTAACTAGGAAAATTACTCATGTACCAACTCTTTTGCTCAAAGTTTTGTGGAATTCATTAATTTCCAATGCCTTGGATCAACTTATCCACACCCCCACCAGGGGCAACAATATCCTAGACCTGGTCATTACCAACATGGGCAACCGGTGTTCCACACCAGAGGTCAGTTCCTTATTGGTCAGATCTGACCACAAGCTAATCAGCCTAGACATCCACATCCCGCCCCCACCCCCATTAGGGAAACCAATGTAAAAAATTTCTCCAAAGCCAACATTACGCTTCTTAAGACAGAAGTGGCAAACTTCACGACACCCATGCAGATGGACAATAGAGGTATGACTGCTGAATCCTACATTTGCATATTGCATAGCACTGCTGAAGACGGAGGTGAAGTATTTGTATTACAGTCAGGTAAAAAGGGCAAGAAGAATGCCCAGGGAAACAAACAGTCTGACAAACGATCAGAAGATTTTGAAGAGAGGAAAAAGAGAGGTGAATGCTTCAAATGCGGGAAAAAAGGGCATCTAGCAAGGGATTGTAGGCAAAACAAGAAGGTAATTACAGAAGATAAAGGAGATGAGGACTGACTATATGATAGTGAGGATACATCAAGTGAAAGTCAGAAATCATCAGGAAAACTTAATAAACAGAAAGCAAATGTAAATGTGATAGAAGGAGTAAAGGAAGTGCAAGTAGATATGGATGGAGGATGAAGAAAGTGAAATTTTGGACTTAGCATTGTTGAGCTTAGAGCTCTACTTGGCAGAATCTGAAACCGTAAGTTACACTTCTGGTGGAGGGAAGGGAAGTCAAATTCCTGTGTGACTCAGGAGCATCACGGACTTTGATACACCCCTCCAAGTTACCAGAACATTCAGAATCACCTAATTATATACTAGTAAAAGCCGCAAATGGACAGCTATACAGGGAACCACTTTCCCATGACATAGCAATAACTGACCCTGTTTCAGGTATGACCCAGAGAAGTAAAATAGTTGTGTCTGCAAAGTGTCCAGTAAACCTATTGGGCAGGGACCTTATGCAGATATTTGGCATAGCAGTAGTTCCAACTGTACAAGGTATGGAGGCACAGAGACAAATGGATACCTTTGTAGTGCGAACGGAGGGCGAAACTTTTTACTGGTACAGCCAGGACCTAGTCACGACTGGTCCAGGGGCAGTAACCAAGGAACTGATGAACGTAGCCATCAGTAAAGCCCCCTCCCTTGACACTGATCAACAGCATTTGTTACACTGTACTCTATACTACTGTACCACACCAGGACCTGATAGAGAGTATGAGCAAGAACTGTTTAGAAATCGTGCAACTAGATTGGTTTTGCGTACTTTGTACTGGGATACTGAGGGGAACAGTGTAGTTAGCTGTTCATTACCTCAAGAATTCCTTGCATTGTATAGATCAAATCGGTTGCCACATGTCAGCTTAACAAAGAACAAAAGTGTCAAATGGACAGATTTAGGAGAAAAAGTAACAAGATGGGAGAAACAGACTGATTTAGAACTATCAGAACAAGGGATACAAAACAAAACTGAATTGGTTGACACAGACACATCCAGCTGTACACTTGCAATCTAGCGAGGACAGCTGATTAGCATTTTTATTAGAAGAAGAAGAAAAGACCTTATGTGAAATTCTGACAACTCTCTGGTCAACAGGCAAGTCAGATGTAGGACTTATTCGAACAGCAGGACCAGTTACAATAACCCCAAAGTCAGCTTTCAGACCACAGAAAAGACAATACCCTTTGAGAAAGGATGCAGAAATAGGAATTAAGCCTATAATAGCAGCATTACTCAAAGAAGGAGTACTGGTAGAATCTCCTGATTCACCATGTAATACACCCCTATTTCCTGTTAAAAAGCAAACAGGGAATGGCGGATGGTACAAGATTTACAAGCTGTAAATAATGCAGTAATACCTAGAGCACCTCTGTGCCAGACCCACATACTTTGTTAAATGATTTAGAACCGCAACAGAAGTATTTCTCTGTGGTAGATATTAGCAATGCTTTCTTTTCAATACCTATACATCCTGATAGTCAATATTGGTTTGCATTTACATTTCAGGGTAAAAGGTATACATATACTCGACTACCGCAGGGATATTGTGAGAGCCCAACAATTTTTGCACAAGAAATGGCTAGCAATCTGGCAGGATTTACCCCACCAGGAGGTAGTCAAATTCTACTTTATGTAGATGACATCTTGCTAGCAGCCCCCACCCAGCAACAGTGCAGGGAGGATACAGTAGCATTATTGAAATTTTTAGCAATACAAGGACATAAAGTAAACAAAAATAAGTTACAACTTTGGAGAAAACAAGTTAGATACTTGGGATATGTAATATCCAATGAAGGTAGAATACTAGATGAGGAAAGAAAAACAGCGATTTTGCAAGCACCCAAACCAACAACCAAGAAAGAAATGATGTCTTTCTTAGGTACAACTAATTTTTGTCGGAGCTGGATACCAAATTATGCTTTGGAATCTGCTCCACTGACTGATTTGATATATAAGACACCAATGGCAGCACAAGATATTTTACAATGGACAACAGAAGCAGAAACGGCTTTCTGCAGGTTGAAGCAGTTGATAGCTTCTTCATTAGTTTTAGGACTTCCAAATTATCACAAACGGTTCTTTCAGACCGTAGATTGTAAGCAAGGATATATGACATCAGTATTGATGCAACAACATGGGGACAAGCAACGCCCCATAGCCTACTATTCATCACAGTTAGACCCAGTGGCACGATCTTTGCCTCACTGTGTACAAGCAGTAGTTGCAGCCGCAATGGCAGTGCAGGCTTCGGCCTCAGTGGTGTTATTCCACCCTCTCACATTGAGAGTGCCTCATGCAGTTGCAATAATTTTACTGCAAGAGAAAATGGCATACCTTTCTCCTGCTAGACATCTTTCATGTATGACTATACTGCTGAGCCAACCTCATATGACAATTGAACAATGTATGACATTGAATCCATCAACATTACTTCCAACTCCTGTGGAGGGCACACCACACAGCTGCCTGCAGGAAATTGAACAGTTAGCTTTACCTAGACAAGATCTTACAGATATGCCCTTGGATAATGCCAAGATGACATATTACGTGGATGGCTCATGCAGAAGGGGTCCTACAGGGAAGAATCTGGTGGGATATGCAGTAGTTACAGACACTGAAATTTTAGAAGCTCAATCCTTACCTCACAACTTATCTGCACAAGCAGCAGAGTTGATAACTTTGACGAGAGCATGTACTTTAGCAAAAAACAAGTGTGTAAACATATATACTGACAGTCAGTATGCTTTTTCTACAGTACATGTATTTGCACAACAATGGAAAAATAGAGGAATGATAACATCCAGTGGAAAACCTATTAATCATGCACAATTTATTTTGGAGTTATTAGAATCTATTCAGTTACCTACCAAAGTAGCTATTTGTAAATGTGTAGCTCATACAAAACAACAAGATAAGATTTCGAAAGGCAATGCACGAGCTGATGCAGCTGCAAAGCAAGCAGCCTCAGACTCAGAAACTTTACTTTTAAATGAGGAATTACAACCCTCTGTGATTTTAGATTTAGACATGTTAAAAACAATGCAGACGCTTACTAAAAAGCAGAAAAACAAAAATGGGTAAAACGAGGTGCAATTCTTGAGAATGGACTGTACATTTCCAAAGAAAGAAAACCGATATTGCTGTCTAATTTATTTAGATATGCAGCTTTGTTGAGCCATGGGCAGTGCCATGTCTCAACAGGGGGGATGGTACAGTTAGTAAATCGAATATTCCAAACATACAGATACACAAACTACACAAAAAAATTTTGTGCAGCTTGTCATACTTGTAACAAGCATCATGCACAAGGAACATTTAAAACCAAGCAAGGAAATTTTCCTATACCACCATACCCGTTCCATACTATCTGTATGGATTTCATAGGATTGAATAAATGTGTACGGAAGAAGTTTTGTTTAGTTATTGTAGACATGTTTTCTAAATAGGTAGAAGCTTTTCCAACCAAAAACCCGGATGCAGCAACAGTGGCGAAAGCCCTGATAAAAGAAGTAATCCCTAGATTTGGCATTCTGGAGAGGATTTATAGTGACAATGGCACACATTTTGTGAATCAGATGATTCACCAGCTTGGGAGATTTTTTGGTATCTTCTTGAAGAACCATTGTGCTTACCACCCACAGTCAGCAGGACTGGTGGAAAGGTACAATGGTACCCTAAAGAACAAGTTAAGGAAGCTAGTAGAAGAGACTCAAAAGAATTGGATATACTGTCTGCCTTTAGCATTGCTGAGTATGAGAACGGTTCCAAATGCAAAGGGTTTGACTCCCTTTGAAATGATTTTTGGGAGAGCATACTATGTGCCTCAGTGGAAAGCTCTCATGCCTGCAGAACAAGAGGCTGACAGTTTGTTAGCAGAGTATATGAAGAAATTGTTAATGAATAAGTCTGTTTTGCAGTTTAACTCTCTTTCAGATAAGGAACAGACCAGACCGGTGGAAGCAGTCATGGGCCCTGGAAGTTGGGTGTGGCTGAAAGTGACGAAAAGGAAAAACTGGGCGAGTCCAAAGTGGGAAGGTCCATACCAGGTTTTGTTGGCAACACCTACTGCAGTTAGAGTGGCCGAGAGGATGTCCTGGGTTCATTTAACGCATTGTAAACCGGTAAAGAACTTTCAACTTGATAAACCACTTTGTGACTGATACACAACCAGACCGAGATGGCCAAAAACAAAGTGAATAGAAGTTTAGATCAACCACAGAGATGTTGCATAATCATTTTGTTGTGTGTACATTTATTAACTGTAATTCTGACAATTTTCCTCTTGCTGTGGTTTATCCTACACACAACCACACAAGTGAAAGTGGGAAGGCGTGATGAAACGTCTATAGACTGGCATCCAAATTTTAACACATACCTGGCCATGAAACGTGTGTATGCAGAGACTATGAACATTTCAAATTGCTGGGTTTGTACAGCTATACCAACAGCATATGGAGGACTGGTAATGTCCGCTGTCCCTTTGGGGATAAATGAGACTTGGGAGAATTTACTTTTCGACACAGGAACTGTGAGATCACAGGACAAAATAGCTTTATTTTTACCTGTCACACAAAAAGGAGTTGTATGTTTCTATAAAAATGACACTCTCCAGGTGGGCTGGAGCAATTGCAATATAACCATATCTTACCGATGTTATATTAAGAATAGTAATGGCAATACTTTTTGCAATACTAATTATGACTCGTATTTAAACGCATTGAAAACAACTATCAGTGACATTCAAAAAAATCTAGTTTTGTTTAAACAATTGTCAGTTATAGATCAAAAAATGTTTCATGCAGGGCTGATGCGTATTAGTACTAAAGTAGAAAACTGTTATTTTATTTGTGGGAAAAAGGCATATAAATGGTTACCTGAGAATTGGTCCGGCAGTTGCTTTTTGGGTTACTTGGTTCCAGCAATAAGACATACTGCAGAATTACCTTTGGGTAAGATACGAAACATAAGGGAAACAGCTCGAAAATCTGAAGGTCCAGTTAAGAAACCTGTGAATCCAGTTGGGAAGATCGAAGCTGGTTGGAAAGACCATAATTCAGTAAAAGATAAAAGCGAATTGACTCATATGGACTTGAGTGACAGTGTTATATCCTGGGCAGGAATACTCCCAGCTTATGGAGCAGTCAAATTGATCTGGGAGCTGAGGAAGTTGTCGAAACTTCTCGAAGTAATGAGTAAAACAACTTTTTCCGCCCTAGAATTGGTGACTGATGAACTGAATGCAATGAGAACTGTTGTGCTACAAAATCGGATGGCTCTTGACTTCACCCTAGTGGCGAGAGGTGGTACGTGTGCGCTTATCAAAGAAGAATGCTGTGCTTTTATCCCTGACAATCGCCACGAGATAAATAATCACCTAGAGGTAATTCAGCAAGTATCAGCCATGACTGAACCAGGCCCAAACCCACTGATGGACTTTTTCCAGAATCTGTTTGGGGGGTGGGGTTCCATCCTAATGAGCATTCTAATTGCTATTTGTGTGGGTATACTCCTAATAGGAGCATGTGTTTGCTGTGGAATTCCTGCATGAAAAGATTAATCAAAGATTTTGTTGATGTATCTGTTACTGAAACTTTCTACCAAGATATTGAAATTGAAAGATTGATTTCAGATGACGCTTTCTCTGAAGTATAGATTAAATGACTCACCTAGCTGAAAATCCTGAGCGGAAAAGGCTAGGAGATGAAATGACACTATGCATACTTCAAAATAGAATAAAAAGTATTAATAGGGGGAAAATGTTAGAAAAATGTGTATTTGAATACATGAGAAATGCTAGTTTAAAAGCAAAGTAGTATATAATGCATTTTAGTCTATTAATCATATAGTAGTAAAATTAATTCATGTCTAAATGTGAAGTAGTTTTGAAACTGCAGTGTGGCTTGAAGCAAAAGCTGATCCCTGACCCTGACAGAATGCTAGCTTAGCAAGTTTTAATGTTTATGCTTTTCACAAGTGATTATCTGCTGGGTCAGGAAATTAAATGTGTGAAATAATAATCTTCTGCTCTTCCTGTAAGAATGAGATGGCCTTGTATATGTGTTACTTAGATACCACTCAGCTGTGTGAGAAAGTGTAACAGAACAAAGACATGCATTAAAAGACTGAAGCTGCTATTGTATTTGAACTGATATGAAACCTTGAATAAATAACATTACAGAAAGACATTATGACTGACCAGCTGGATAGCAAGGCCGTATTGTATCTAGAGGAAAAGTTTTTTTAAATGTACTACATCAGCATTATTAGATGAATAGAATACTGTTAGTAAAAGTGATGTAGATGCCTTGTGACTAACCACGTCAGTAAGGTGGGCATAGCTAAATGTTAAACCTATATAAAATTGTGTGCTTCCTGTTTCATGTCAGACAAAATTCTGTACTTGTATGGTTTTTTGCCTCCTGGTGTACACTAGTAAACTTTTGAATCTGAACCTCCTGTGTATTGAATTCTAATTTTTTATTTAACAGTATGTTTACACCAAACCTACTGTTGGAACATATATCCTATTGTACAGCAAATATTGAAATGTGCTTCTATTCATGTTCCATGTTGAAACACTATCATTGGTGGCCTGTTGCTAACAGTGTCACCTGCATGCCATTGTAAGGGCCACTATGGTTCCATATATGTATGTGTTCTGTTTGCTATGTGACTGCTCCAGATTTGGTGTTTTGTGTTAATGGGGGTATCAATGCATGCTGTTATAACTAATCCTGGATTGTGTGGACTATTACTACCCACATATGTTCTAAACCTGCAACACGATAACATGTTTGGGAAGGCTGTTACCAGCAGAACCACCTCTCCCACCTCATCTGACCATGTTACCAGGCCACAGCACATCTGGGACCCACCCTGGGACCTCATCATCTGCTGGTCATGCACTACCTTCAGGTGGAACCACCTCTGGGGATGGTGTTAGTCCCCCCCTGAGAGCATACACAGACAGGATCCTGCCACCTGAAGTCAGGTCCAGGTTCTGGTGCATAGGGAGGTCCACAGAGAATTGGGGTCTCTGCTACACCACCTTGAGGCCCTTGATACACAATTACAGGGTCTGTGTGCTCCTCCTGCTCAGCCTCCAGCTCAGCCACATTCAGGGCAGTGAAGGTGCAGTGGTGACTGCCCATGGGTGGGGACCATGGTCCCACTGTTTCCATTTGAGGGCTCATGGGCTTCCACTTTCCAAACACCCCTCCACATCCAAGGTGTTTACCCACCACATGTGTCATATACCGCTCCTGTATGCTGTCTTGTCTGTTTTCCAACCTAACCTACCTCCCCAAATATACCTACTATCATTCCCCAACATCCCACTCTCACCTTCACAAACAAAGGGCAATGTTTTCCCAACATAAATTTCACACCAGACATAACTGTCCATTTTGCACCCGCTTACAATTGTATGTATATATATATATATATATATATATATATATATATATATATATATATATATATGTGTGTGTGTGTGTGTGTGTGTGTGTGTGTGTGTGTGTGTGTGTGTGTGTGTGTGTGTGTGTGTGTGTGTGTGTGTGTGTGTGTGTGTGTGTGTGTTTGTATATATGTAGAAATACACATATATATTTTTTTTTTATATATATATATATATATATATATATATATATATATATATATATACATAAATATATATGTATGTGTGTGTGTGTGTGTGTGTGTGTGTGTGTGTGTGTGTGTGTGTGTGTGTGTCTGTATATCTGTAGACATACATAAATATATGGAGTGCATTCAGACATCAGGTCCACACTATCTAAAACTCCTTCCACCATGGCTGCACTGTTCGGCCTTGCTACAAAACAGAAGAGTGTCACATGTGGACACAGCCTAACATTAGGGGGGTATATATAGGGACAGATTGTGGGTAAGCCTATTACAAACCTATGAAGTTTGTGCAAAAAACAAAAAATATATACTTGTTTTCCTGCCTTTCTAAGCTAGTATAGTCCAGTTTTCAGGTTAGTGCTTAATTCAGGGCTGTGTTACAAGTTTCTGTGTTTGCCCATACCTTACTTGGACAGAAGGAAGTTTCTCTGTTCACTGTGAAAGAGGGAGCTTTGAGCAGCCTATCTGTCCCTAGAGGAGTGGCTTCAGCTCATAAATTAGTAGTTTATTGGCCATTTTGGGCTAATTTCTATCTCTTTCATTTCCCTACTATAAAATCCACATTTCCAAGGTTTTTGTGCTAGTATACAGCTCAGCAAGCTCCTGCCTGGTGCCCTGCAGAGTTCTACAGCAGCAGAGAGACAAAAGAGAGACTTTGGAGTGATTAAGTATAATTTTCTGCATTTTCTTGCTGCCTTTAGCTATTCCACCTAAAACGCCAATTTACTAGAGTTTCTGTGATTTAAAAAGCTTGTTTCAGCTACATATTGTACTTATTTTCCTACCTGCACTTTAACAAAGTCATTTTTGTGTTTAAATTATGTGTTTAACTGTTGTAGGCTACACACTCAAGTGTGATAGCCATTCATGTGCATTTAAAGGGCTTTTTTATTGTATCTGCTTTATTTTCTGAAAAAGAATATATATATATATACTTGTTTTCCCACCTTTCTAAGCTAGTATATTCCAGTTTTCAGGTTAGTGCTGAATTCAGGGCTGTGTTACAAGTTTATGTGTTTGCCCATACTTTACTTGGATAGAAGGAAGGTTCTCTGTTCACTGTGAGAGAGGGAGCTTTGAGCAGCCTATCTGTCCCTGGAGGAGTGGTTTCAGCCCAGACATTAGTAGTTTATTGGCCATTTTGGCCTAATTTCTATCTCTTTCATTTCCCTGTTGTAAAACCCACATTTGCAAGTTTTTTTGTGCTAGTATACAGCTCAGCAAGTTCCTGTCTGGTACCCTGCAGAGTTCTACAGCAGCAGAGAGACAAAAGAGAGACTTTAGAGTGATTAAGTATCATCGTTCTGCATTTTCTTGCTGCTTTAGCTAATTCTTCCTAAAATGCCAATTTTCTAGAGTTTCTGTGATTTAAAAAGCTTGTTTCAGCTACATATTATACTTATTTTACTGCCTGCACTTTAACAAAGTAGTTTTTGTGTTTAAATTACCTGTTTAACTGTTGTAGGCTACACTCTCAAGCTTGATAGCCATTTATGTGCATTTAAAGTGTTTTTTTTTATTGTTTCTGCTTTATTTTCTGAAAAAAAAGCCAAAAAACAAAAAAGTATACTTGTTTTCCCACCTTTCTAAGCTAGTATAGTCCAGTTTTCAGGTTAGTGCTGAATTCAGGGCTGTGTTACAAGTTTCTGTGTTTTCCCATACCTTACTTGGATAGAAGGAAGTTTCTCTGCTCACTGTGAAAGAGAGAGAGCTTTGAGCAGCCTATCTTTCACTGGAGGACTGGTTACAGCCAAGAAATTAGTAGTTTATTGGCCATTTTGGGCTAATTTCTATCTCCTTCATTTCCCTGTTGTAAAACCCGCATTTGCAAGGTTTTTGTGCTAGTATACAGCTCAGCCAGCTCCTGCCTGGTGCTTTGTAGAGTTTTACAGCAGCAGAGAGACAAAAGATAGACTTTGAAGTGATTAAGTATCATTTTTCTGCATTTTCTTGCTGCCTTTAGCTAATTCCACCTAAAATGTCAATTTTCTAGAGTTTCTGTGATTTAAAAAGCTTGTTTCAGCTACATATTGTACTTATTTTCCTATCTGCACCTGAACAAAGTCGTGTTTGTGTTTAAATGACCTGTTTAACTGTTGTAGGCTACACACTCAAGTGTGATAGCCATTTCTGGCATTTAAAGTGTTTTTTTATTGCATCTGCTTTATTGTCTGAAAAAAACAAACAAAAAATATACTTGTTTTCCCACCTTTCTAAGCTAGTATAGTCCAGTTTTTAGGTTAGTGCTGAATTCCAGGCTGTGTTACAAGTTTCTGTGTTTGCCCATACCTTACTTGGATAGAAGGAATTTTCTCTGTTCACTGTGAGAGAGGGAGCTTTGAGCAGCCTATCTGTCCCTGGAGGAGTGGTTTCAGCCCAGAAATGAGTAGTTTATTGCCCATTTTGGGCTAATTTCTATCTCTTTCATTTCCCTGTTGTAAAACCCACATTTGCAAGTTTTTTGTGCTAGTATACAGCTCAGCAAGCTCCTGTCTGGTACCCTGCAGAGTTCTACAGCAGCAGAGAGACAAAAGAGAGACTTTAGAGTGATTAAGTATCATCGTTCTGCATTTTCTTGCTGCTTTAGCTAATTCTTCCTAAAATGCCAATTTTCTAGAGTTTCTGTGATTTAAAAAGCTTGTTTCAGCTACATATTATACTTATTTTACTGCCTGCACTTTAACAAAGTAGTTTTTGTGTTTAAATTACCTGTTTAACTGTTGTAGGCTACACTCTCAAGCTTGATAGCCATTTATGTGCATTTAAAGTGTTTTTTTTTATTGTTTCTGCTTTATTTTCTGAAAAAAAAGCCAAAAAACAAAAAAGTATACTTGTTTTCCCACCTTTCTAAGCTAGTATAGTCCAGTTTTCAGGTTAGTGCTGAATTCAGGGCTGTGTTACAAGTTTCTGTGTTTTCCCATACCTTACTTGGATAGAAGGAAGTTTCTCTGCTCACTGTGAAAGAGAGAGAGCTTTGAGCAGCCTATCTTTCACTGGAGGACTGGTTACAGCCAAGAAATTAGTAGTTTATTGGCCATTTTGGGCTAATTTCTATCTCCTTCATTTCCCTGTTGTAAAACCCGCATTTGCAAGGTTTTTGTGCTAGTATACAGCTTAGCCAGCTCCTGCCTGGTGCTTTGCAGAGTTTTACAGCAGCAGAGAGACAAAAGATAGACTTTGAAGTGATTAAGTATCATTTTTCTGCATTTTCTTGCTGCCTTTAGCTAATTCCACCTAAAATGCCAATTTTCTAGAGTTTCTGTGATTTAAAAAGCTTGTTTCAGCTACATATTGTACTTATTTTCCTATCTGCACTTTAACAAAGTCATGTTTGTGTTTAAATGACCTGTTTAACTGTTGTAGGCTACACACTCAAGTGTGATAGCCATTTCTGTGCATTTAAAGTGTTTTTTATTGCATCTGCTTTATTGTCTGAAAAAAACAAACAAAAAATATACTTGTTTTCCCACCTTTCTAAGCTAGTATAGTCCAGTTTTTAGGTTAGTGCTGAATTCCAGGCTGTGTTACAAGTTTCTGTGTTTGCCCATACCTTACTTGGATAGAAGGAAGTTTCTCTGTTCACTGTGAGAGAGGGAGCTTTGAGCAGCCTATCTGTCCCTGGAGGAGTGGTTTCAGCCCAGAAATGAGTAGTTTATTGCCCATTTTGGGCTAATTTCTATCTCTTTCATTTCCCTGTTGTAAAACCCACATTTGCAAGTTTTTTGTGCTAGTATACAGCTCAGCAAGCTCCTGTCTGGTACCCTGCAGAGTTCTACAGCAGCAGAGAGACAAAAGAGAGACTTTAGAGTGATTAAGTATCATTGTTCTGCATTTTCTTGCTGCCTTTAGCTAATTCCATCTAAAACGCCGATTTTCTTGAGTTTCTGTGATTTAATAAGTTTGTTTGAGCTACATATTATACTTATTTTACTGCCTGCACTTTAACAAAGTCATTTTTGTTTTTAAATTACCTGTTTAACTGGTGTAGGCTACACACTCAAGTGTGGTAGCCATTTCTGTGCATTTAAAGTGTTTTTTTGATTGTATCTGCTTTATTTTCTGAAAAAAATACTTGTTTTCCTGCCTTTCTAAGCTGTTATAGTCCAGTTTTCAGGTTAGTGCTGAATTCAGGGCTGCGTTACATGTTTCTGTGTTTGCCCATACCTTACTTGGATAGAAGGAAGTTTCTCTGTTCACTGTGAGAGAGGGAGCTTTGAGCAGCCTATCTGTCCCTGGAGGAGTGGTTTCAGCCCAGACAGTAGTTTATTGGCCCTTTTGGGATAATTTCTATCTCTTTCATTTCCCTGCTATAAAACCCGCATTTGTGCAGTTTTGCACACCGGGCAGCACCGGTTAGCTAGGGTATAACTATTCCCGGCTCCACAAAGTCTACTCTTCAATTTTTCCCTTGGAACTAGACAAACTTTCATCTTAAGCACTCAAACCATTCACTTCTCATACCGGCACTTGCTCAAAACTCATAGCAAGCACTAATAAACCTTAGCACTAGACCCCCCCCTATAGTGTAGAGAAGGACAAGGGTCTCTATTTGACCTTACAAGCCAATCAGTAAAACAGTTCACTGAACCTATCCAGGCATGTCCAAAGGGCAGTTTCAGGTGTACTCTCCAGTCCAAATGGTGAATCTGGGCATTTTGAGGCAATGTTACAATTGCCTCATGTAAACAGACAACCCTCTCCTCCTTCCACCAAACACTAATACATGCAAGAGATGCAATTATACAGCCAAACTGGAGGCTAAGCTCTCTCAACCCAAGACTGGATTAGGCTGTCAAGAGGAGAAGGGAATTACTTGCACCACACCACCAGTCTCACATAGACCTATGAAACCAGCACCGGCAAAAAACACACATAAATACACGAAAACATACTCGGAGGCTCTAAATAAAAATCTGCAAAAGCAACAGAGACCTCCAAAGCAGACATCCAAGCAACCTCCACCCCCAACACAAACCATGAAACACAAACTTCACAAAACCAGTGTGCCACACAATCACAGCCCTTAAGGCAAAATAACATACCCATCACACTAGTAATAGGTGACTCTATAGTCAGTCACACTAACGTCCCACTCACTAGGCTAAACAAGGAAAAGGTTACTGTTAGCTGCCTGTCGGGTGCCAGAATCCGCCACATAACACAAGCACTCAGGTCACTCCAGAACAAGTACAAATATGACTCTGTCATTGTCCATGTTGGTGTGAATGACCTGCGCCGTATCTCCCTGAACTACATGAAAAGAGACATGGAGGAGCTCTCTGATCACATAGCCCAGGCCGGTATGACCCTGACCCTGAGTAGCATCCTGCCCTCACCAAGAATGATACCATGGTATAGAGAAAAAATTATCAATTTCAACAATTGGCTAAGCTTCTGGTGTCATTCAAAGAGGATCCAGTGTCTGTCAGCCTGGGATGACATGCTTGACAAGCCACGCTGCTTCGCTAGAGACAGCTTGCACCTGTCACCCTTAAGCTTTTGAATACTGGCCAAGGCTCTTGCCACCAACCCATCGCCGTAAATAGCACAAGTAACAAAAATCTGAGGGTAATTCTACTCATTGCCTGAAGTCTAAACCTCAAAATGCACGCACTCGAGGTACTCCTCAGTACGGAGAAAATCGATATGTGTGCAGTAAGAGAAACCTGGTTTAAAGCTCCAGAGAGCACCCCAGCACTCATACCATACATTTCAGCCACAAAACCTGGACCGAAATACAAAAGGTGGGGGAGTATCCTTATTCATCAAAGATACCCACACCTCCAGGTTAATGGCAAAGCATGATGCTTCAGAGATCATCCACGTGCAACTAACAACGGAAAAAAACTGCTATTCAGACTATAGCTTGCTACAGATCACCCACTATGTCCCAGGACCCCCACTCTGCATTCCTGGAAACACTGGGAAACATAAAGGTCCTACCAAACACCCTGATATTGGGAGATTTCAATTACCAAACATTAACTGGGAGAACTACTCAAGTACAAACTCCCTTGCCCAATATTTCCTAGAATTTATAAACTCAAACGCCCTGGATCAACTGGTCAACACTCCCACCAGAGGTGACAACATATTGGACCTGGTCATCACCAACATGGGTGACCAGTGTTCCACATCGGAGGTCAACCCCTCATTGGTTAGATCTGACCATAAACTAATCACTCTGGATATCCACATTCCGCAACCATCCCTGGTCAAAGAAACCAGTGTGAAAAACTTTTCAAAAGCAAACTTCACGTCACTTAAGACCAAGGTGAGAAGTTTCAAAGCCCCCATGCTAAAGGATAACGCTGTCCAAGCTGCAAAATCCTTTACTAATACACTCTACAGGCACCTACAAGAATGCATGGATCGTGCTATCCCAAACAAAACCAAGGTTCACTCATCCAAGAAAAGGAAACCAGTCTGGTGGACCCCTGCCATAAACAAGCTATACAATAGAAGGAGGAAACCAGTACAGAAAAAAGTAAAATCCCAAGAAGGGAAGACATCCCTGATCAGTATCAGCAAGAAACTATGTTCCCTCATAAAATCACCCAAGGCTAGCTTCGAAAGAAAAATTGCCATGGACTCCAAAGATAACCACAAGGCATTCTTTAGCTATGTCAAGAATCTAAGTGGCAATTCTCAGACCTGCTCAGAGTTAGTGCAGAATGGCACAAAATACACTGAACCGACCGATATCGCCAACATCCTGGCAGACAGGTTCATTGCAAACTTCACCCCCCTCTCACCACCAAAAGGGCCCATAACTATACCAGAAGAATGTAGTGCCCCTGAAATCACAGACACTCAGGTTAAAACAGCCCTCTCCAAAGCCAAAAACACAGCATCAATGGGACTGGACAGTGTCTCAGGCTGCATCCTACATGAGCTCAAAGATGACCTATCCCCTTCACCTAAACACACTGTTTAAACTCAGACTCTCCACGGGCTACGTGCCACAGAGTGGTGCACAGCAATGGTTATTCCACTCCACAAAGGTGGAGCCACAACGGACCTCGGGAACTATCACCCTATAAGCCTGACTAGCTTGGTCTGCAAAGCTATGGAGCATATCATCATGGATCTCATTAAGAGAGACATTGGAAACTGCCAAACACTGGACCCTACCCAGTTCAGCTTTGTTAAGGGCAGATCATGCCTCCTAAACCTGGTGGACTTCTTTGAGACAGTTACCAAGGCTTTAGACTAGGGAAAGGTGGTCCACACAGCTTACCTAGACCTCGCAAAGGCTTTCGACCCCATTCCCCACTCAGGTATTATAGACAAGCTCACCAACCTGAACAGAAACCCTTACTTCACAAGATGGGTTGCCAACTGGTTCATGGACAGAACCCACATGGTAAGAGTTGTGGGAGCTAGGTCTGACTCTAAACCGGTTACAAGTGGCATTCCCCAAGGCTCAGTCATAGGACCCCTCTTGTTCGGCATATACTTCTCAGAGGTACAAGCAAGCACAGGAGGACTATGGCTGACCAAGTTCACAGACGACTGCAAACTAGGGGCTATAATTGACTCACCGGCTGACACAGACATCCTCCAAAAGAGTCTCACTGAGACAGATACCTGGTGTCAAAACCATGGCCTCAAGCTAAATGCCAAAAAGTGCATAGTCATCCCCTTTGGAAAAAAAATAAGTACCCACAAACTGCCACATAGGTGGTAGCTCTCTAAATATGGAAGACGTAAGAAGGGATCTGAGGACCCAAGTAGATAGTAACCTCTCCTTTGATAATCACATTGCCAAAGTGGTTAGAAAATCCTTCTATGTGATCCACCTAATCACAAAAGGGTTTTCATCCAGATTGAAAGAGGTCATTGGGCCCCTCTATGCATCACTCATCAGACCCATCATAGAGTACAATGCCCCATTTGGAATGTATCTTACAAGACACCTGCAACAACTGGAAAGACCACATAAGTACCTCACCAAGAGGATCACTGGCCTCAAGTAGATGCCCTATGCAGCTTGACTGAAGAAACTCTAGCTGTACTCGGTTGCATACCGTCTACTCAGAGGTGATCTCTGCCTGACATACAAGGCCATGTCCAACCCAGAATTGATGGACATGCTCCATCTAAAGAAAACCATATCCCCTCGAGCCACACACACTCCAGGGATCTAAACATCACCACAACAATAAATAGGACATGCTAGAGGGATATTCTCCTGTCCCAGAGACTTTCCATGCTGTGGAACAAGATTCCAATCTACATTAGGCAGAGCTCCACGCTAACCCTCTTCAAGAGAAACCTTGATGAGTGGATGGGAAACAGAAAGTTTACCCCAGGGATCACTTCAATGGCTCTGCTAGACAGAGGCATAGGCGGCGAAAGCCAACACATTCTGGCTAGGCTTATAAATGCCTTTGGGCAGATAGTCTAGTACTTACCTATGAATCTATGATACATTTCATGTTAACATGACTGTCCTGAAGGCAGTGGGGTCTGAAACTCATGTGTCTATTATGACTTTATTACTTCCATCTTCAGCTATTTGCCACACTAATATACATGTATTGAGGTACAGAACACACACTATGATGGC
>NC_056730.1:160876515-161024015 GCF_019279795.1 Protopterus annectens | reverse complement strand
CAGCACACCAACAGCTGTACATATAAACAGACCAATTGTACCCTTATTTTAGTGATACACATACCTGTTTCTATACCGATTTCTTTACCTGTGGGCCCTGTGCAGATTAACTGTGTGCACATTACATTGCTGTTTCTACACATATTTCAGATTCATATATTAGTTGCAGGCCCTGGAGAGTGTGTTGTGCCTTTAACATACATCTACTGTGAAATTCTCTGTGTGCAGGTTACTTGGCAACTGAGGAAACTATCCATGACAGCGTGACACTTGAGGGGCTTGTCTGGGCCAGACTGCATATTGTGGATGTCTAGCTTGCATCTATTTGTAGGACTGGGGCTGATCAACACAGCAGTTGTACACCTTTCATAGTTATACACATCATACTATTATTTCTATTCACATTGCTTTACCTGTGTGCCCTGTGTGGAAAATATATGTGCTGCAGTACATTACTTTTTCTAGTTAGATTGCAGTTTACAACTGTAGAACCAGACTGACATGTTAGTGGTGGTCCCTGGATTCGAACCATGGTGTGTGTGCAAAATTGAACTCCATGCCTAGTCTTTAACTGACTGAGCTACTTGGGAGGTATTGTGTATTGTGTGTGACATTTCTATCTAGTACATATTTTTGTGCACAGTACTTTTCTTATCACATGTTGCATTATTGTTTTCCCATTTTCAGTACAAATTATGCATACACAACAGACATTGGTGTCGCTGTTTGAGAAACGTGCACATTAGCTGGATTGCACATTTGACAGTTTTACAACTACATACTGCAATTTAGATTCCTGAGTCCACAGTGTATGTTTTAAGTCTGCACCTGTTAGCCTTTTACATTTTTCAGTACATTCACCGCTACATACAGCTGAAATTGAAAGGTTAACACAGGACAATGCTGGCAGACACACAAGTAAAACACATTCTGATGGAAATATGTACAGTTGCTTTTTTCAGTTATTTGGCATGCCCATTCTAAAGTATGCAGACAAGCAGTGCTAAATCAGTTTACCTCAGTTAATGCATTCTGCAGGACATACACATTTCTATGTTTCAAGTACAAGTGAGATGACACACACCAGTGTTTGGGATCACCTTTATTAGTTTTGACATACATGTATGTGTACAACTCAGAAATCCACAATTACTATTGCTGCATGATCTGCACAAGGGAATGCTTTTCATTTCTAAGTGTTACAATAGCCCTGACAAGGCACTTTCTTTGCAGGTTCACTCAGACACACTCATACATATTCCAATATTCCTCTCCTGCATATTGTACCTTGTTTGCTACTGACATCTGTATTACACAACAGCTGGAAATACTCCATTGTAATGCTGGCAGCCTGACACAGGCATTTATTCCTGACTTTTACTGCACAATTATATATACAGGCAGTACTACCATTATTATTACCATTACTTATATATTTGATGTCTTGCTGCTAATATTAGGAGGTATTCTGTACTCACCATATTGCTGATGTAGCCAGGCCAGTCACTGGGCATGTGCCTCAACATTCTGGGACCTCTCCACAGCAGCTGTAGGGGAGACATGACACATTAATCACACCTGCACAGTCATAAGTTGAATTTTTCCATACTTAGAGATACATAAGACTGCATACTTACAGACATGTGGGACATCCTGCGCTTGGGGTTCTTGGATCCACTGGTCCAAGAGTGTACCCCTCCTCCACTTCAGGTTGTTATGGTGGTGACGCACCTGCTCACCAGTTCGGCGTATGCCAGTGGCATTGGTGAGATCACTTGCAAGCTGGTCCCAGGCCTCCACTTTGTACTGGGAGCCCTGGTACTGGCCCTGCAGCAGCCTGGCATCATGTTTTTTTACTAGGAGCCCAACCCATGACCTTGGACTCCTGGATGCCCCAACATTGCGATCCAAAGTGAACACCTTCACCTACACCAGACATTTTGGTCCTGCTGTGAGCAATCCCAAATGGTTATGGCTGTATTCCCACCTGTGCAGTTTAAATAGGGCAGTATTCCCACACTTTGTCTTGATTGGCCGGTTTTAAAATGCTGAGCTATGCTTAGCTCTGTGCAAATCTGCATAGCAATGCTTAAATCAGATAACCACAGCTGAAAGCCGGTAAGCAATGCTTACACTAGCAAAGCATTGCTTAAATCTATTTTTTTCATTGCATTTATAAAGTATTTTTTACATTTATATTTTACATATTCCCACCCCTACCATGCTATACATGAGCCATATGATTGACATATATCATTCAAATTCCTTAAAAGTTTATTAAATAAATTATCAAAGGGGGGATTCAAACTGAGCATGTTCTACATGCTAAACCATGGCAGCACCACAACGCTATAGCAGCTTGATGACATTTTCTATCACAGTAGCACTTGTCTATCATTTTCTTGATTTCAGCCAGACTAAGCATAGTGGCACGCTGGGCAAACAAGCTGCGCACCACTTAAATTTCAGATTTATTTAATGTAAAAAAAAAATGTCTTGTATTTTTATTGCTTTTCTCTTGCCCTACTGCTTCAATGCATGTAGGGCAAGAGTGCATACATTCGGGGATGTGCACTTGAAGGCTGCTGCCTTCTAGGTGTGTTTGTGTTTTCTTTTCTTTTTATTTCAGTGTCCGCAGACACTGAAATGTTAGCTACTTACATTTCAGTGTCTGCAGACACTGGTTTAGTACATAATATTAGTGCCAGGCTCTAATATTATGTGCATTGACACTCATCTGTGTCACAAAGTGCCGTACGGCACTTTCTGAGTGAAGGGGGCATGTTACATGTGCAGACACTGCTGACACACACCCCCTGCACTCATTCATGCTTCGTGTCCATTTAAATTAAACAGCAGCATGGCTTCATGCATATGCAAGTTGCGTTGCTATTCTAAATGGACACAAATCACTCCGTGCAAGAATAGTCTTATTCTTGCACAGAGCTTCGTGAATCCCAGGAAAAGTTGTCTTTTCAAAGATCTTTTTGTTTTTATAAACGAAGTTCAAAGTAGGCCTTATAATATTATATAAACTAGGGTCAGACAATAAAATATCCCAATTATCTGTAATGATATTTTTAATCTTGGCACAAACTGTGCTAAAGGTCATACACTAAACTGGCTTATTATAACATTTATTTTTAACAACATTTCTATCACATGGTTTCCGTGAAAAAAAGGGGCGGCCACTACCCTGTCTATCTAACTTGACCCTTTCACTGGCTCTACTAACTTCATGAGATTTATAACCACGTTCTATGAACTCTTCACTAGTAGACTGTAAAACTGTTTCAAATTCTTGTTCCTGATCATGAAGTCTAGAGACCCTTAAGAGATGTCCTCTTACCACATTTTCAAAAATATGTGGTGGGTGCATACTACTGCCTTCAAGATAACTATGGGTATAACATGGTTTACTAAACCTTTTTGTATGCAACTTTCCATCTGTTCCCCTATACAAAGTAACATCTAGAAAGTCAATATGAGTGTGTGAATAATTCATCGTAAACTAAGGAAAGAACTACTCAGATTTACGAAATTCAAAAAAAATCATGCAAACTTTCAATATCACCTTTCCAAAAAATATATAAATAATTGACAAAACATCGATAAAAGCTTATATGTGCTTTAAACCTTTCAACTTTCAGAACATTTACATTTTCCCAATATGCCATGACCATATTGGCATAGCTATTGGCACATGAAGTGCCCATAACTATGGCAGAGGTCTGTAAATAGCATTGTTTTTCAAATATAGACATTATAGTCTAGAACCATTTCAATAATGCAGCAAATAAACTCTATTTTATCATTTGAAAGAGTACCTTTTTCTACTAGAACATTTTTTACATAAGACAGACCTAACTGATTTGGTATAATCGTGAAAAGGGACGTAACGTCTAAGGTTACCATAATTTCTGTACCTATTTCATTATATCCTACAAGGAAGGAATAAAAATCATTCAGAAAGTGTTCAGTGTCACGTAAAACCACAAAGTATTTATCTAAAATAGGTCTTAATTGTCTTTCTACTTACAAGGAAACGGGTTCAGTTAGCCACCCATCCCCAGCTACTATAGGTCGAAACACTGGTTTAGAAAGATCTTTATGAATTTTTGGTAAACCATTCAACGAGCGTACCACAGGATGTTCAACTATAAGATATTGAAATAACTATTTTGAAATTACTGTTTCCTCAAAACAATTAGCAATAGATCTAATGAACTTATCAATTAACATCTGCACATAATCAACATCCATACATCGATAGATGGTACCATCACTAAGCATGATATTCATAGTAGCAATATAATATTCTTTATCTAAAATAACAAAAGAATTGCCCCGATCATGCCGATAAGGACAATTTTTAAGATTTTATACTTCCTGGATTTGATCTGGTGTTTTATTGGTCAATGCTTAATTGACTGTATTTTAAATATCAGTTTGGTTCTGTATTAAATGTATGGTCTGAAGAAGCGATTTAATCGTGAAAACGCTCACCTTTATCTTTTGTTTCATTAAAAAAGTGTTTTGTTTTATTTGTCATCTGTCATTTGTGTTTTTCATTTCATTGCTGTGGTGCTGTGCTCTACATTTTCGTTTTTATTAGCTGACCTATATAAATGTATAGATGCAGACATACCAGAATGGATGAAATCAAGATCCTTGTAAAAAAATAAGCCAACCTGGTGGACATCCAGCATAAATAGATTATACAATAAGAGAAAGAAACCGCTGTCAAAAAACAAGAGGGAATGGTCCCAGCGAAGGAAGAACTCCATCGAAACCATAAACAAGCAGATTAGACACATTCCTCTAAAGGTAATTATGAAACTAAATTAGCATCCCTAGCTAAGGTAAACCACAAAGCATTCTTTAGCTACATCCAAAATCTAAAAGGGAAGACCAGCTTTGTGTCAAACTAGCTGCAGATGGTACCACTTATATTGAACCTGATGACATCGACAACCTGCTACTGGATAGGCTTGGCAAAAACCTTACCCCCTATCCCCACCAATCACACCCCATAACATACTTGTCACCAGTCCTCTGTCTAGTATCTTCAGAGAGCAGGTCATAGATTTTTATTTATTTATTTATAAATAAACAAATAATAAACATAATACCTGTCACCAGTCCTCTGTCTATTATCTTCAGACAACAGGTCATAGATGCACTCTCCAAGGCCAAAAACACAGCCTCTATGGGAACAGACAACATCCCAGGCTGCCTATTAAATGGTCTAAAGCAGGAGTTAGCAGAACCTCTGAGCACACTCTTCAATCTCAGTCTAAGCATTGGCTTTGTCCCAGCTGAGTGGAAAACAGCAACCATAATCCCCTTACACAAAGGGGTTCCCTCAACCAACCCCAGGAACAATAACTCATAAGCCTAACCAGCCTTATCTGCAAGGTCATGGAGAGAATCATCATGTATCTTGTCAACAAGGATATAGGTGATCTTCAAACTCTTGACCTGACCCAGTCTGGCTTCATTAAGAGTGGATCTTGCCTGCTAGACCTGAAGGACTTCTTTTAGAATGTTACTAAGGCCCTGAATGAGGCAAAACAGCTCACACTGCCTATTTCAACCTAGCCAAGGCCTTTGACACAATCTATGACTCAGGTATCATTGAGAAACTCACCCAGCTGGGGATTAAGCCTTACATCAGCAGGTGGGTTGAAAACTGGCTCAGAAACAAAACACACAAAATTGAGGATGCAAACTCTGCTAGCAGATCTGTTATCAGTGGTGTTCCACAGGGATCTGTGATAGCCCCCCCCCCCACTATTTGGTATCTATTTTTCAAAAGTCCAGGCAAAAGTAAATGGCCTATGGCTTACCAAGTTTGCTGATGACTGTAAAATGGGTGCAATCATCAAATCCCCTAAAGATGTCAACATATTATAAAATGGACTTACAAAGACAAGTGATTGGTGTCAAAGCCATAGACTTAACCCAAACGCAAAGAAATGCATTATCATCCCCTTTGAAAAGGAGAAACTCCTGCTAATTACAACACTAATCCAATAGGACAAGATTCACTCACTCTATCGATCTTAACCTAGTCTGAAATGTTAACAGGACATACTGGAGAGACAGATATGTCTCCTAGATGTTGCCACTTCTCTGGAACAAACTCCCAATTCATGCAAAACAGAGCTCTTCAATGACCCTATTGAAGTGTAACCTGGACAATTGCATGGAAAACAGTAAATTTACACTGGAGGTTTCACCTATGTCCCTCCTAAACAGGGGCAGCAGGTGCTGATCTTAGATTCACGTACAAATATAGACTATATCTTGGTCCATAAGGGAACAAGGGTATAACATGGCTAGGCTTGTAGAGGACTTAGGGCCAATAGCCTAGTAAGCTCCTATGATCCAACGATCCCATGAAATCAATCACAGTGTATATCTAGCAATGAGCACAGCTACTACTGCATTACATTGATACATTCAGTCTTCTCACTTGTCCTTGCCACATCAGCACTATCATGTATGTGTCACAATGTCAGGACTTTAGAAAATGCCATGGGAGTGGAGAATGGTCTAGGGAACAGAATAAATGCTGGTATTGTTCACAAAGCACACACAATTAATACTGACATGATTAAAAAAAACTTATGTGTCTGTCACTATTAGTCAATAATGACCTTACTTGAGTTTCCCACATCAGCACATTCATATACCAAAATGTGTGTCAAGATTTAGTATGACCTTCAGTAAAATAACATGTGAATAGATTCTGAACTCTGTATCACCTGTACTGTTT
Source organism: Protopterus annectens (assembly GCF_019279795.1). NCBI lineage: Eukaryota > Metazoa > Chordata > Ceratodontiformes > Protopteridae > Protopterus > Protopterus annectens. The sequence continues at coordinate 161,017,234 of NC_056730.1, read as the reverse complement.
CTCTAAGCTCAATAAATTTATACATCATGCCACAGAGATATGAGTGTAACAACTTGAATTTATTCACTCATTAATCTCCAGGCAGCTGAGGAAAATGCAACAATGCTAGTCTTTGTTGCTCTATCACGGTATTCAGGAATGGTAATGATTTTGCCCCTCATTTGCATACTCACAGTGCTGGCTCTGGACTACATAAAAATAATCGTGCAGCTGATGTACTTGTATCATACTGGGGAGACTGCTAAATAAACACAACTTTTGAGAATTATCTAATTTCCACACTGCTGTATTGTCAGTGTATGTTGCTGTTTCTCACATGATGCTTTTTAGTTTAACATTACAAGGTGAATTGCACTGACTGCTGAAAATAGGGTTGCCACCTTTCATCGTGGCTAAAACTGGAGTAAAGCCACACCCCTTGTGTAATCAGTAACCCCGCCTATCCCACCCCTCCCCGCCCACATCCCACCCATTTTGTGGTGTCACAATGACATCACTCGGCAAGGAACGCCCTCTTTTTCTGTTCCTGCTGCCTGCTTTTGGCTGATTTACTATGCTTTTCTGTAAAAAAAGCATAGTAAATCAGCCGATTTACAAACTCCAATAGTCTGTTTCCTTTTTGAAACAGAATACCGGAGTTTGTACAGTGTTTTCCAGACTACCGGAGAATCAGTTTGATTTCCGGATAGTCCGGAAAAAAATAGAGGGGTGGCAACCCTAGCTGAAAAGCATTTTTTTACCTTAATGTTTTTTTTCTTTTGTCACTTTCTTTTGGCATAGCCATGGCTACATTACAAAAATTGTGCAACACAATGCTACATGACCTGTATTTTTAGATTCTATTGAAACAATGTTTGCAGAGTTATTGCAGATGAGTGTATTAGAACTTTGAAGGAAGGTTTGGTATTATTACATTTGTGGATTTCTACCCAACTGCCCCCCACAGCAGTGCAGATGGCACATATAAATATTTTTGTCTTACATTTCTAATACTACATTTTGAATTGTTATTGTGAATGCTGCAATGTATTGCACAGCTAAACTTGTGTTATCTACATTACAAAGTTGGTATAGATTGTTGTTGATATTTGATTTAGCAATATTTTTCTTTTAGGGGAATGGTTGTTCTAACTTCTGTGTAGTCATAGGAAGCATTAACTTTTCAATTGTGTTCTTCATGGATGCTTGCATTCACACATAATTGAGTTCACAGCCATCCTGCCTGCGTACTATATGGCACCTTTAGAAAACATCTGTACTCCACAAGCCACCCTACACCGATGCAGAAAATTAAGTCATTATCTAGCCTTACATTTCTATGGAGATTTTCTGTTAGGAATAGGTAGAGGTGACCACTTTCATCAGAGACAGGATATGACACCAGGTGGTCAATAGCATTAATGCTGTCAGAGGGCATGGGAGAACTAACTCCCAATGATGCCAGGCAAGTGATACAATAACCTCTTTCCACCATAAGGAGGCTGTAATTGCCCGGGATCAAGTGGCCAGATGTGGGTGGTCCTGCTACCAAACCACTACCACTAACTGAAACAGTGGAGTTTTTGTGCACTGTCCAGATAGCTCGGCAGATGTTTCCCACAGAATCCTTGATGTTGGTGCAGATATGGACGACAGATCCAGTGTCACAAGCAAACCTTCTAAATATGAAAAATGCAAGAGTCATTGTTATATCTTTATATGTGTATATCTTAGATGTCTGATATATATATATATATATATATATATATATATATATATATATATATATATATATATGTGTGTGTGTGTGTGTGTGTGTGTGTGTGTGTGTGTGTGTGTGTGTGTGTGTGTGTGTGTGTATGTGTATATATATATATATATATATATATATATATATATATATATATATATATATACAGACCCAGTGATAAATGTGAGTCTGACTACTGTCATAGAGAAACTATTCACTACATTTTTGTATGAGAACATTTTTAATCTGCACTTGTGAAGAGGATTGTTCCCTTTTCTTTGTTTCATCTGCATTGTGATACTTATCAGCCTTCTTTCCTTTCACTTCCTTATATACAGGCACTTTGGGTTTGCAAGCTGCCAGCCTACCAGCACATGGTAAACACACATTTGGTTACTGTCATGTCTGTATACAAGGTAGATTTATGTCTATATGAAAGTAAACTTTGTGTTGCTTTAGCATCTGTTAGAATTTAACATACCTTTCATATAAGAAAATATGTTCTCTCTTTTTCTGTTTGTTTTGTTTATTGCTTGCTATCATAGGTGATCTTGAGAGTGGCACTGTGGAACTCCTACCACATGATGTCAGAGTATCGTTAGCCTCTGATGATGACAGTGGCAATGAAAAGGCGTAGTCTGGGGCTAAAGAGGGTAAGTCTCACAGTGAAGATGTGGCTCCCACATCCACTGCACATATTGTGGACACAGTCAGAATACCTACACATACCTATGACATTGAGACCTCTGATATAGGACAGGTTGAGGGTGACACAGTTGATCAGGTTAGTATAGTTACTCTGGTAGCAGAGCTGTCTGCTTCTTTCCATGGTCACCAGAGGGACCTGCTGTCCAGTCTCCTTCTGATGCTGGTGTGTCATTAGATGCCACCAGACATATATGTAGGGTTATAGTGGAGGGAAAGGCAGATTGCTCCAGGGCCTTGGAAGAGATAGTGTGACTACTAAACATTGTGCATTGTCACATGAGTGACTCCATGAACCATGTGGACAACTCCTTGAAGAGGGCGAATGACATACTGGACTGGGCAGTGTCTGTGATGGAATGTCTGTTGGGGGAGTGTGGGCATTGACATGGCCAGAGAGCCACTACATCTTCTGGTGTTAGCAAACATGGCCATGCAAGATCCCATTCCCATAGTGACAGGTCCTTATGACCACGGGGTCATAGCCCTGGATGTACTCATAAGGAGAGCTCATCCAGCAGACATCATTCATGTTCTGATAGCACCCTGACTTCTAGCTAGGGCCATGGAAACAGTAGTTAATTCCTAGCAGGGGTGATTCTCGTGGTTGGAGGCATTGGAGTTTTTTTTCTTTTATTATAAAGCCTGTTTATATTTGGTTTGCGCCATGGGGGTTATTTTTAAAGTTGGTATTGTATTTGCTTCAAAGGGGGCAGTTGCATCTGTACCACTATGTGCATAGAATTTGGTGGTAAAGGATTCCACATACATAGTGGGGTCATCAGGCTGGAGGCGGATGTTGAATTTAGACAGATCATCACTCAGTTTTTTGCAGAATCTCTGAATATCAAGGTTTTGAGGATGCTTCCTGCTTCAGTCTTGTGGTAACTGACAGATTTATGGCCCAATTTGATGAGGGAGGAAGTTACAAATGGGAGGGACAGAGCTGTCCCATATTAGTGAGAAACAAGTCCCAATTTGTCTTCTATAGTTGTGATGCAAATGTCCAGAGAGTTAGTGTTTATGAAATCCAAAAATCTCTGTGCATATATGTTAGGGGATGTATGTCTCCTATTTAATGGAGGGGTAGTTGAAGTCCCCTAGGAGAATGGTGTTTGGTCTAATGCATAGAGACCCCATGCTAATCAGGTAGGAAATATGGGCCGAGTGGGACATAGAGGAGATCCTGTAGTTAGCGATGATGTAATAAGGAGCTTTGTTAATGGTAAGTTGGAAGTGGAGGAGTTCCACATCATCAGTATAATGATTCTGCAGGTGATATTTTGTTTTAGAAATGTAGTGTTACCTTTAGTGTCTCCATCTAGTGTGATGTTCCTGAACATGTGGTCAGTGTTGAAGCCCTGCATGATGAAATGCTCTCCATGCTGAACTTTGTCTCCATGACAAGGCATATATTTTATGCATTCTAGAGTACGGAAAGATATGAGATTTTTTGTTCATGCTCTTAGCATTGAGCAGCAATAACTTTATGTTATTCGGATTTTGTTTTGATAAGCTGGAATCTTTTGAAGAGTGACATTGCCTAAAAAAGGTACTATGGAGGTGGGAAAGGTTTTGTACTGTATATGAAAGCCTTGTGGAGATAGGTATAGACCATCCCTGGCAAAGTAATTAGGACTGTTGAATACCTCTCCCCAGGCTGATGTATACTGGACCCCTCTTGAATGACATCAGAAGCTGAGCCAATTGTTGACGTCATGAACATTTTGTTCTTGTTGCAGCATCATTCTCAGTGATGGTAAAATGCTGCTCAAGGCTAGGTTCATAACTGTCTCAATCACATAGTCTGTGGAAGTATATCTCAAGTCATTTACTCTGATGTGTACTATGACTGTGTCATGTGTGCGCTTGTGGTGCAAGGACATGGGTGCATGCGTGGTGTGGTAAATTCTGGCACCCAACAGGCAACTAACCATGGCAGTGTCCTTACTCTGCCTAGCGAGGGATGTGGTGCAACGGTGTGTCTCGTTATAGAGTCACCAGTGACTACCATGCTGGATTGTATGGAGTCTTGCCTTATGAGTTTCTGATTTGAGTTACTGAGAGTCTTTGATGCATGTTTCATGGTTGGTGCTGCCTGAGTTGAGTGTTTGTGAGTTTGCTGAGGGTACTTGTTTCTTAGAGTACATTTAGGAAGCCTTTTGTGATTTAGGTAGGTTATTTTTTATGAGCCTTAGCATATTTAAGTCTATGTGTTTGGCCTGTATATTGTATGTGATTAGTATAGTGTGATATTGTGTTTTACTGGCAGCCTGCTTGCCATTTGTAGTGGTTTTATGTGAAAGCTTTGCATACAGTAACATTATATTTTTACATTTCTCACACACTGTGTCAATTTGTTTAAGTAGTAGGTAGTTGTCAGTAAGCAAGAAACAACTGATACATTGTCCAGGATGCCCATTTCAACCAAGCTGGCAGTTGGAAAGTTCAAGTCCATGGTTCCAGGTGCTTACTAATTTGGGCTGAATGAGGAATTAGCACCTATGAGGTTTGGAACTGATAACTGGAGGTGCTTATCTGTTTGGTAGAGGAGATAGTGCTGGTCTCAAAACAGCTGCCCACAGCTAGGAATGAATGATTCTTTGCTAATTCTCTCCCCAGTAGCATTAATATTAACTCATGCAGATACCCTGGATGGAACCTATAACAGATAGATATAGTCGGATGAACTGCATCAATTCCTGGGGCAATTATGGGTAATGTGGTTAATAGGGGACAAAGGGGGAGGTGAATATATTTTTCATAACTATTTTATTTATTTATTTATTTAACATTTGTTTACCAGAGAAGTCAGACTGGGCAATTTTGCCCATTTTCAGCAGAGGCCCAGGAAGAAAAGCTCCACATAATAACAACATTAAACAATAGTGAAACAATCAGAGAAATGATAGTAATAAATAACATAACATATTATAGTTCAAGTTAGTGATAAGGCTAACAGGATCACTTAGTAATACATATTTTGACAGTTACACTTAGTATCAAGAAATCACTCAGTGGAGTAGTGTCTGAGTGGTACAACAGCTAAATATACAATGGAGTAGTGCATCAGATATACCTGTTTGTTACTGTAAATTATGATTAATGTTGTTATACTTGCAATCACATGGGATCCGTAAGCAAAAAGAGATATATTGAAAGTGGAGGGTAGGGGGAGAGAGGGTGAGGAGGGGAGAAATGGGTTCAGCCTGGTGAGGAGCAGGAGCATAACCAGTTGTCATTTAGGTGGGACTTAAGCAGTTTTTTTTGAAGTGCATTAGGTTTGTTGTGTTTAGTGTGTTCTGGGGGGTAGAATTCCATGGTTTAGTTATGCAGTTAGAATACAGTGAGTCTCCAAAACTGTTGTTGGATTTTGTAACTTCGAGTAGTATTTTTTTTTGAATATCGTAGAGCCATGCTATTGAGGTGGGAATGTACTAGGTCCTGTAGGGATGGACATTTGCTGGGTAGATAAACTATGGAATGGGCTATGGTAAGTTGGTTTAGGGTTAGTAGATTGAGCAGCTCTAGCCATTTGAGTTGTTTCAGAGCAAGACAATGATGGGTTCTGTGGGACAGGTTAGCAGCAAATCTGGCAATCTTATGGTAGCATGATTCAAGTTTACATAAGTCTGATTATTTTTGAGGTTAGTAAATATAGGGGAGGAGTAGAGTAAAGTGGATAGTAGGTGGGTCCTGGCAATATTTTATTCTGTAAAAGGAACCTAATTTAATGTGGGCCTTTTTGATGACATGAGATATATGCCTGTCAAATTTTAACTTGTCATCTAGAATGATACCTAGTAGCTTTGTTTCTGAGGTGGGTTTAATTAGAGTGTGATTGGATGAGGTGATTGTAAAGTCATGGTTGGGGGAGCTTGTTTTGCGGAATTGATTAGGGAACAGCATTAGTCTGGTTTTGTTGGAATTAAAGATGAGCTGGTAGTAAAAGATTTTTGAATATTGCCTTGTAGTTGTTTTAGGATTGCTATGGTACAGATGACAGTGGAGTCATCTGCATTTTGTATGATGGAATCAAGGTTAGTAGCTTTGTATGGGTTATTGGTCAGAACTGTGAAGAGTAAAGGCCCAAGAACTGAGCCTTGTGGAATGCCTACTGTAATGGGAAGTAGGGAGAAATGGTCATCTTGCCATTTGACTGATTGATAGTGGTCAGATAGGTAATTTTGGAACCAAATGAGAGTGTTTCTAGATATGTTAAGTGATACAAGTTCATGTAGGATTTGTTGTTCATGGAACACTGTGTCAAATGCCTTTGGCATGTCGAGAAATATTGAGGCAACCATTTGGCCATTTTTTTTTGTTGGTTGACACTTCTGGTAAATGTGAGTGGTACCATGGTGGTACTATGGCCTGGTCAAAATCCATGTTGTGCATGGGAAAGGGGCTTATTAGATAGTAGGTGTTGCATCAGTTGAGAGTTGATGAACTTTTCAAAGATTGTAGAAAGAGGGGATAGTATAGATATTGGCCTATAGTTAGATAGTTCTAGTGAAGAGCCTCCTTTGTGGAGTGGGATTACATAGGAGGATTTCCAGATTTTACATACATACTGTTTGGTGATAGATCTATTGAGCAGTATTGAAACTGGGTAGCAGATTACATCAGCTGCTAATTTGAAGTAGTCATTTGGCAACTTGTCAGTGGCAAGGGTTGTGGGTTTTAGTTGGCTTAGCAATTTCTTTAATGTACTTCTTTGGATGGGTTTAAGAGAGAGAGAGGTAGGTGAATCAGTGACAATAGGGAGGGTGATTTGCTACAGGCAATTTTTGTTTTTTATGAGTGAAAGGATGGAGTTTATGAAAAATTAGTTAAATTTGGATGCTATGCTTTATTCTGTTTTTGATATTTGAGGATGGGGTAGGGGTGTGGCCTTTATGGATAAGCTGATTGATGGAGGCCCAGAATTTGTGTGGGTTGTTTTGATGCTTGGACTGTATGTTTGCATAGTACAGTTTTTTATCAGCTCTGATTTGCTTTTAGCAGACATTTATTAGATGGTGGTAGGTGTTTAGGGAAGGTTTTGAGTTGTTGGTTATATGTTGATACCAGAGTTTGTCTCTTTGTTTTAGTAACTGGTTTCTTTAGAGAGCCATGGGCAGTTGTCAGTTTCTGTTTTTATGTGTCTTATGGGGGCAAGTGTGTTTAAAACATCAAAAAATATGTTATTGAAATAATCGACTGCTGCATCTAGTGGGAGGGAGGGGAACCAGTTACAGCTTAGTAGTATTTGTTTAAAGTGTCTATGGAGACATTTTTTGTATTACATATTTGTTTATATGTTTGTGGTTTTGTGGGTGAGCTACGGTGTCTTACAAGGGTTAGTAGGTGGTCACTTAGGCTGTCAGGTAGACAGCCTGAAAGGTGGATTAAATAGGGTTTGCTAGTCAAGGTCCAGTTGAGGATGAATTGTTTGTTGCTGGTTTTGTCAATTCTAGTGAGTGAATGAATCAATTGGGTAAAACCATAAAGGTTGATATGATTTAAGGGGTTATCTGATGAGTGAGTTTGCCAATCAGTACTGAAATCACCAACTAGTATAGATTCTTGGCTAAATGTGGCTGAGCTCCATGAGAGAAGGTTTTGTTGTCATGTCTTGTCTAAGGATATTGTGGCCAGGGGGAATGATTTCATTATTGTTGATGTGGGGTTTAAGCCAGGCTTCAGTTAGTACAGCAATGTCAGGAGTGTATAGTGATAGGGTGGTGTGGATTTCATATATTTTGTTTAAGAGACTTCTGAGGTTTATATTCATGAGGAGGATGTCAGAGCTCTTTGGATATGTTGGATAGTAGTGGTGAGATTTGATTTATTGTTGGTTTGGGGAAGTTGTTTGTGATGGCTGTGTTTTGTTGGGTGAGAGTAGGGCCAGGGTTTGGGTGTATGTTTCCACATAAATGAAGATTAGATTTTTTACTTGCACTTTGGGGGAAATCTTTGGGATTATTAGTAAGGGGTTAGCATGGTGGCAGTACCTATATGGGAATAGCTTGATACTTGTGCAATTGTAGATGTGGGGTGCTATGTTGAAGTCAGAGATGACAGGTAGAGGTGGGTTTGTTAATGGGTTGGTGGGAGATTTCAAGTAGATTATGGGAGGGTTGTTAGATGTTGTTAGGAAGAGAGCAGTTAGTAGTAATGAGATGAATAGTATGTGTAAGAGAAACATGTCTGAATATTGGGTTTTAGGAGGGGGCAAGTGAAGGAGGGAGTGGTAGTATGAGTAGTGAGGTGATAAGAAAAGGATGTAATTGAGGCTTTGAGAAGCTGGGGAAGGAAAAGATAGGGGTTAGGATAATAATATACAATTATGAGGTGGGAGGAGCTGATTAGTGACATCTGATGTGGAGAACAGTGATAGGATGAGGATTTGTGGGGGGTATGGTTTGGTTAGGATAATTGAAAGTGATGTGGGGGTGGGTGGGAACGGGGTGGGGTAGGGGAGTGGAGTGGAGTGAGCCTGAGTCGAGCAGGGGCGAATGGAGCAGGCAAGTGCGAGTTCCCAGTATGCACACAGTGCACAAAAAACTATCAGCCACCTTAAACTGGTTTGGAGGAATGCAGAACTGTTGTGGAAGTATAGAATAACAGCAATGGCATGTTCTGCACAGAATTAAACTATTAAGTTAGAGGTGCACTACATTTCTTTATCAGGTACATAGTAATGCTTGTTTTTCTTTTCAGTTTAAATGCATTATTTCACACTCTAAGTTGTGGAGCTAGCATAACAAAAACAATATGGGCACTGAGAGGTATTCATAAAAAAGAACCTTGGGTTTGTGAAAAATAACCTTAGGTATGGGCACTCCACCTGATGAGACAAGCAGCTACACCAAGGGGATTTCAAAAATGGCTCCTGTAGATTAAGAAAGATAGGTTAGACTGTAACTGGTCTTGTGGGGGAGAGGGAGGACAGAATAGACCAGAAAAGTGGTAGATAGCCAATAGTATGATGAAAAGGGCTGGCCCTGATTTCACAGATGTGTAAATCTACAGAAACAATTAGGAAAGGCAGTAGGTACTCTGGACTTGCTTGTTTTGCTAGACTTTCTTATGAAAAAAAATAAACCACTTTTACCAGGAGTATGCAGGATTTAGAAAGACCAGAATTTATAGGAGAAAGGGTTTAGTAATAGTAGCAAAACAACAGGGTATTTCAACTAGTTAAACAGCATGCAAAGGGAGACTGCTGTTAGGAAGTACAGGACTGGGGGAGAGGAGGGCAAGTTAACATCTGTGGTGGAGTGCTTTAATTAAAAAAAAATAGAAATTAAACAAGGGCTAACAATTAACAATTTTGTCCAGAGGATAAAACATACTTTCTGTATATTTTGAAAATAACACTGATGCTGATGTTGCCCAGTTCTTTTAAAGTGTGCCACAGGCCAGAAGTTCGAACTTTGCTTGGGGGAAATCCAGGGAAAATAGATTAAAAGGAGAGGTTTATGTATATTTTGAAAATAATACTGATCTCGATGTTCCCTGGTTCTGCTAAAGAGTGCCACAGGCCAGTAATTTCAGCTTGGCATGGGGAGAATCCAGAGAAAGGTAGATTAAAAGGAGGAGCGTATGTATGGGCACTCCACCTGATGAGACTTATCGATGTTCAATAAAATGCAGTAAATATAAGTTTAATGACTAAGAGAAAAAATAAGTAATACTTTCTGATGTAACAGCTGGGGATTATGAAAAGAAATGTACACAATGGAACTGCAAACAATAACTCAGAGGCAAATGTGAAATAAAGGAACACTGGTGTATAAGCAGCACAGTAAACATCTGTAAAAGTGCAAATAAAAATGTTGGACTATCACACAGATAAAGCTGGCATACCAGACTGGCAAACAACAGTGGAGAGGGGAGACCAATGAATGGGAGTCCTGTAATATAAAAAGATTGCAACATAAGTATTGGGTTAGCATACCACATATTAAGATGAAGTGAACAAAAGAAAGTCTTAAGAGGCCCATGTCTGGGCATACCCATGCACATTCAAGACCAAAAAGCAGGGATCTGGTGGCCTAGAAATGGATAGGAGGTGCCAAGCATATGCACAATGCTCAACTCAGTGGGTAGGCTCTGAGAAAGGATTATGTCAGATAACAGTAACTGGGAAAGCAGGGGCAGGTAGGAAAAATAGTGAATTACATGGAATGTTGAGGGTTCATCAAATCTGATCAGAAGAAGGAGAATAGAGGAAAAGTTAAAGAGGATGGAGAAACATTCTATTACAAGAAACAAAATTGAAAAATCAGATATATGGAGAATATATTGTGTTATGACTACCAAAAGGGTGAAATGGAGAGCAATGTGGAAGAAAAAAGAGAGGAGTAACAAATGCATTTTGTAGAGGGCTTCAGGCAACCATATAAAAAGTGATAAAGAGTGGGATAGTTAGATGGACCATTAGGCAGGGAAGGGTGAAAATGCATGTTAGACAATAGGAAACACATACACCAAGAACGTATGAAGAAGGATTCTAAAAGTACTTTTTGCTAATTGTGTACAGACAAAAAGAGATGGAATAGAGATAATGGGTGAACTGTAAAGAAAAGAACTAGCCCAAAGAATGAAAGAGGGAGGGTGACAGGACAAATGGAAGGAAAGGTATCCAAACAAAAGTGAATACACCTTCACATGTAAATAGTTAGATATGTTCTTAGGGAAGAAAAACATAATGGAAATAATGGAAGAGCTACAAATACAGGAGAGACATATCAGGTCATGCAGCAGTGAAACTTAAGATAAGTGTGCAGGAACAGAAAACATTGAGAAGGTCAAGGAGGTGGCCTAGCTATAAATGGAAGGAGGTGGAAGACAAACAAACACTGTAATAACAAATAAAGGAGTTAATACAGGGCACTGTGAAAGACAAGGTCATACTGGAAGAACACTTGTGGATGGGATCAAAATCACTGTCAGGGGAAAACTAAGTGCAAAAGGAAAAAAAGAGAAAGAAATAAGGATAACTTTCTTGGGTGGCATAAGCCAGGGAACCTTGTTGGCTAGGCTTATGTAGGCCCTCGGGCCGATAGCCTGGTACCTACCTATGAACCTATGAACCTATGGATCCTTGATTGAGAAGCTAGATGGAGTGCTAGATGTAGTACAGAAGGAATCTGGGACAAATGAAAGTAGAAGATGAAGAGTAGAAGAGAAAATTAAATAAAAATGGAATTGAAGTATAAAATGATTATGGAGTAAGAAATTTAACAATGGTACTGAAGGATAGTGAGGGAAGCACAAGGGAAACAGCTAGCCAAGAAATACAAGAAGGAGAAGGCAGATAGAGATGTACAAAGGATAAGGGGAGGAGATGGAGAATATTTAGAAGAGGATAAGCTAATCAGAGAAAGATTCAAGGAATACTATAGGGAAATTCACAAACAACAGAAAGGGACATAAGTCTCAGAATGGAACTGGGGAAAGAAGATAGAGGGATATAGGTTCGTAGATTCATAGGATGATACTAGGCTATTGGCCTGGAGACCCTTATAAGCCTATCCAAGAATTTCACCCATGTTCCTACAAATTCAGAACTTGTTTCCCTTGGCCAGCAGGGACACAGGTGAGATCCCAGGGATGTATTTTATATTTCCCATCCAGTCATCCAGGTTCCTCTTAAACTGGACTAGAGAGGTACTCTGCTTGACATGGACAGGGAGCCTATTCCACAGATGGGGGAGTCTTTGGGACCCAATCTATCCTACCAATAAGTTCTATTAATGTCACAGACCAGGTTGAGGCCTTGCTTGTGGGTTGCACAAGTGGATGCAGCGACTCCATCAAGGCTGAGTCTGAGATGGCCTTGTATGCCAGACACAAGTCACTTCTGAGCAGTCTGTATGAGACTGAGTAGAGGGACAGGGCTTTTATAGGTATATGAGACCCTGAATTTTCCTGGTCAGGAACCTCTGTTGTCTCTCCAGCTGCTGCATGTGCTTGGCAAGGTACATTCTGAAGGGGGCATTATACTCAATAATGGGTCTGATAAGGAAGAAGTATAGAGATGTTCTGTCCTTCTTGTTCCTTAATGAAATACCCTTACTTATGAGGTGAGCCATGTAGAAAGCCTTCCATAAAACAGAGGCAACATGGTGGTCAAAAGTCAGGTTGCTATCAATCTGGATGCCCAAGTCCCTCACGACTGTTTGCATGCTTAGTACTTTGTTATTAATGTGATAATTAGTGGGGATGCCATTTTCCCCAAAGGAGATAATGATGCATTTCTTGGCATTCAGTTTGAGGCCATGCTTCTGGCACCAGTTATTAGTTTGGGTAAGGCCCTTTTGGAGGATGTTCACATCACTAGAGGAATTTAAGACAGTGTCCAGCTTGTAGTCATCTGCAAACTTGGTCAGCCACAGACCACTGGTTTTGGCTTGCACCTCAGAAAAGTATATCCCAAACAGTAGAGGCCCCAAGACCAATCCTTGGGGTAAACTGCTCATTACAGGTCTACTACTAGAGGTGGCTTCACCTATTTTGACTGCGTGGGTTCTATCAGTGAGCCAGTTAGCTACTCATCTGGTAACATATGGGTTGATGCCTAGCTGGGAGAGTTTATCTACTATGCCCGAGTGAGGAATAGTGCCGAAGGCTTTGACTAGGTCAAGGTAGGTGGTGTGTACTGTCTTTCCCTTGTCCATGGCTATGGGATTGTTTCAAAGAAGTCAACTAAGTTTAACAGGCATGATCTCCCTTTGACAAAGCCAAAGTGTGTGGGGTCAAGCAGTTGGAGGTTGCCAATGTTCTTGTTTATAAGGTCCATGATAATGCATTCCATGGCCTTGCAGATCAGGCTAGCTAGGCTGATGGGCTTATAATTTCCTGGCTCAGTGGATGATCCACCTTTGTGTAGAGGGATGACAGTGGTTGCTCTCCATTTGGATGGGATGAAGCTGGTGCTCAGGCTTTGGTCGAATAGGGTGCCTAATAGAGCTGAGAGCTCATGCCTGAGTTTATATAGGATACATCCAGGGATGTTGTCGGGTCCCACAGAGACTGTAGTTTTTGCCGTTGGAAGGACATTAAAGAGCTGCTACCTGGTGATGAGGGGAGGGGGGGCAGGTGTTGGGGATGTCCTGGCTTACTGATGGGGGGACAGGGGTTGAAGTTTTCACTGAACCTGTCTGCTAGAAGGTTGGCTATATCTACGGTGTTTGTGTATGTGGTGTTATTGACCATCAGTTCAGAGCAGATTTGGGTCTTACCTTTGAGATTCTGGACATATGTGAAGAAGGCCTTGTGATTGTCCTTAGTGGATGTGGCCAATCTGGACTCAAAGTTATCGTCAGAGGATTCACCAGTGAACTTATTTGCTTGTTCAGACAAAGGAGAGATTGCTTCCAACTTGGTACCTGCTCCATCTTGGTCCTGGAGAGCAATTTCTTCCTTTTATTATAGATTTTGTTTATTGCTGCTGCCCACCAGACAAGTTTACTCTTCCTTGAGGAACATGATTTGGTCCTGTCAGGTATTGCTGAGTCCATACAGCTATGTAGGTGCTCATATAGTTTTTTGGTGTAGGCTTGGACATTAGTGCTACTTCCAATTGAAGGGATGGTGGCTGTGAAGCTGCATATACCTGATCTGAGGAGATTATAGTCAGCTTTGGAAAAGTTTTTGTTTGACTCTGACAAGGGGAGGGGGTCAGGGGTGAGATTTTGACTTCGAAATTGATCACTTTATGGTTGGATCTTACCAAGGAGGATGACACTTTAGGGGTGCTACAGTGGCTATTCATGTTGGTTGGGACCAGGTCCAGGAAATTTTCACCTCTTGTAGGGGTGTTGACCAGATGATCCAATGTATTGGCATTGACAAAGTCGAGGAATCTTTGGGCATTCATGTTTGGGCTAGAATAGGACTTCCACTCTATGGTTGGGTACCCAAGATCAGGGTAGAGGGTTGAATCTTAATGGATTCAAGTAAGTCTAGATAGGTGGAGTGGGCATCCTGAGTCATGGTTGGGGGTCTGTAGCTAGCTATGATCTGAGTAGGTGTTTTGTCAACAGTTAACTGCACTTGGAGTGTATCCTGTGAATCATGCCATTTGACCAGCCTGGATGTGTGTATGTCTTTGATAAATATTAAAACTCCACCTCCTTTGGCTTTGTAGCCCCCAGTTTAGGGTCTGAAAGTATGGCAGGATGAGTAATCTGGTAAGGCTGGGGTGCTCTCCACAGCTTTGAACCAGGTTTCAGTGACTGCACAAATGTCACATCTTCCAGGACAAGGAATGCTTGCAGTGAGTGCAGTTCATGCTAAGACTTCTATCGTTTAACAGCACAACCTTTAAATTTCATTTGGAAGAATTTTTCATGTTGGTAATTTTGTGCTCATAACTTTGCCTAAAAAAAGGCACTATGGGGGAGACAAAAACCTTTGCCAGAAGCCTGAAGCCCAGGGGAGACAGATGAAAGCCATCTCTGGCAAATTATTGTGGTCTGTCAATCATGTCATCCCAGGCTGTCAGGTACTTGATCCCCTTGGAATGACACCAAAAACTAAGCCAATTGTTATACTGGAGGATGACCAAAGAGACAAGCTAAATGCAGAGGTGACAAGGGATAAGATAAGGAAGGCAATATATAAAATGAAAGAGATGAAAGATGGAGGGTCTGATGGGTTCCCCCCTAACATTCTACAATGAGGGAGGAAATGTAGAAGGTCCAACAGCAGGAATAAAAGAGAATACAATACTCAGACAAAACATGTAAAAGTTTGAAGAGGACCAGGGAGGAAGTGGGAAATTCTAGGCCTATCCCTTTGATTAGTGTAAATATCAAGATTTTAGCAAAGGTTTTGGCAGGAAGACTGGATGAACTAGAGCCAAAAATAATACCAGCAGAGTAAAATGGCTTCATTAAGGGAAGAAAGGCAGAAAAAAGGAGATATCTGCTGAAAGTTATACATAGAGAGAAAAAGAAGTAGGAAAGGAAAGGTGAGATTGAGCTCTATGACCTGCAGTAGGCTTTTGATATGGTGAGAATGGAATCCTGTGGAAGGCACTGCAACAAAGACAGTAAGGAGAAATGTTCATATGTTAGATACAAGCTATTTACCAAGACCCAAAAACTGTAATACTCATCAGTAGAGGAGTTTCTGAGAAAAGAAGGATAGAGAGGGGGACCAGACAGGGGCATCCACTATCTCCAGGCTTGTTCACACTTGTGATGGAAGAAAAGGCAGTGAAAGTCAGACATAATTTAGCAATGTTTGAGGAAAAGTGGATAAAATCTCTGTTTGTGTTGTATGCAGATGACTGCGTGTTATTCTCAGAAGATGTGGATGCAGCAATGGAAACTATAAGAGAGACATTTGAGAAGTTTAAGGAAACAGTGGTAGTAAGATTAGGAAAAGAAAAGGGGAAAGGCAGAATGAGTGAGATAAAAGAGGCAAAGTTCCCCAAGTACCTAGGGCTCTTTGCTGGGAACACAATGAGAGAGACAATAGGGGAAACACATGGAGGAAGTTGGGAAAAAGGTACAGGATACTCTCCAAAGTGGTGGATGGAGGGGGAATTATATTGCTTGGGAGAATTAATGTAGTAAGGATGATACTACAAATGACCATTCACCTACTCTGTAATATACAAATAGACCCCTGGGACAAAAGGCTGCAGCAAATTCCAAAAGACATAAGGGACTGGGTCAATAAAGGTAAGGGAGAAAAGCGTGAGCAAGGCAAACATGAGAATGAATAAGAAAGAAAGTGGGTTGGAGATTCCCACATATCCCAACATATGCATTGACATGAAACATCATTCATTGTATAGAAATAGATGAGAAGGAGGTTAAGCAAAAGAGAGTACGAGAAAGGGTGACATGGAAAAGCTTACTAAAGGACATGAATGAAGCAGCACTAAAAGAATTGGGATGCATGAAATGGGGTGAGGAGAACCCCTAAAAACACTGACAAACAGAAGGGTGGGAGCAATGATAGCGAAGAAAAATGAAGACATCTGGAGGAAAAGTGGACTGTCTCCAGAAGAAGACTAAATATGCTGAGAAAGGGATAGTTGGGAAAAATGTTTGGAGGAGTTAATATAGAAATGCATAACACCAGACACCCTATAGTTGAACTACTTGCATTCAGTGAGGACCAAAAAAAGAATACAAACAGGGCAACAGGAGAAAGGAACAGATAGGAATGGAGAGAGAGTGGCACCTTCAAGGAAAAGGAAGAGGTTAGGGAACCAAAGGACCAAACAGATATATGAAGCATTAAGGGCAATAACGGACAAGGTCAAGCAAGAAAGAATGAGAAAGAATTGGGGAAGGGAGGAATGATGAAAGAAAGCTGCAGGATAATGGCAGAAGACAACACAATAATGGCAGAAGATAACACGGTCAGTGAGGCACAAGCAGAAAGTACATCGAGTGGGATATCAAAGCCTGACATTACTACACAGATGGTATCTAGCCCCTTTGAGATTTAGACAGGGAAGTAGAAAGGTGGATGTCAAAGGAAAAACAACTTCAAAAAGATCAACACACGGCAGGTTCAGGTTAAGGCCCTTTAATCTTGCAGCAAGGAGACAAAAACGTGCTAATAGAGAATTTGTCTAACTGGAATCAGGAAGTGAAGCCGTTCTTATACATTTCTTACAAGACATTGCCTACTAAGCTGACATAATAAATCACAAGTTCTTTTAATATTATTTCATAGCAGCTGTCTGTCCATGAATTTCTGCTGGCATATCAAGTTTACAAAAAAACTTCCTAAGAAAAACAACGTGGCCTTGGAGACCACCGGTTAGATACAACTTCTCACTATGCAATGTTACCATTCAAGGTAATATGGCTAATTTGAGCACAAAGCAAGTACAGATTATAGTTCATTTCTTCAAGCAGTCTTTGTTCAACTGTATCTATCTTTTCTGCAGCTGTGCATGTTCTCATAACACGAACAGAGCTGATTGTTCAAGTTCAATAACATTATAGAAAACAGTATTGTTCTATTCATTATTTTCCTGACCTAGCAGATAATCACCTGCTTCTCAGTAAATTTCTAAAAGGCATAAACATGAATTTTGCTGTGCTAGCAAATACTAGGTCAGAGAGCATCTTACAGTTTCATACAAAACTAAGCTGTACATAAAATAGTATGAAATGTGTTAACCCTTTTAGCTTCTAATAAGCACTAAACATGTACATTAATACATATTTTTCTAACATTTCTCCCATGTTAATACTTTTTATTCTATTTTCAAAAGCATAAAGAGTTTGCTTCTTCTCCTAACCTCTTCCGTTCAGAATTTGCAGTTAAGAGAGTCATTCAGTTTAAACTTACGAAAGTGTTTCATGTTTTAACAGTTCTTCAATTTCAGTATTTTGATACAAAGTCTCAGAAACTGACATGTCTATAAAATCCTTAATTAATCTTTTCATGCAGGGAATACCACAACAAACACACACTCCTAATAGGAGTAATCCCACACAAATGGCAATCAGGATGTTCATTAGGATGCTACCCCACCCCCCAAACAAATTCTGGAAAAAATCCGTCAGTGGGTTTGGGCCTGGTTTGGTCATGGCCGACACTTGCTGAATCACCTCAAGATGGTTGTTTATCTCATGCTGGTTGTCAGGAATATATGAACAGCACTCCTCTTTTATTAAAGCGCACGTACCACCTTTCACCACTAGGGTGAAGTCGAGAGCCATGTGGTTTTGAAGCACCACAGTTCTCATAGCGTTCAGTTCATCAGTTACTAATTCGAGAGCAGAAAAAGTTGCATTACTCATTACTTCAAGAAGTTTGGATAGTTTTCTCAGCTCCCAAATTGATTTTACTGTGCCATATGCAGGGGCTATACCTGCCCATGATATAATAGGGTCACTCAAGTCCATGTGTGTCAGTTTATCTTTGTTTTTCATGGAGTTATGGTTTCTCCAGCCTGCTTCAATTCATCCCACTGGATTCTCAGGTCTCTTGATTGGATTTCCAGGTTTCTTGGTGACCTCTCTGACATTTCAAATTCTTCCCTGAGGCAAAACTGCAGTGTGTCGTATGGCCGGAACCAGGTAACCCAAAAAACAACTGCCGGACTAATTCTCAGGTAACCATTTGTATGCTTTTTTCCCACACACAAAATAACAATTCTCTACTTTAGTATTAATATATACTTGCCCTGCATGAAACATTTTCTTATCAATGATAGATAGTTGTTTAAAAAGAACAGGATTATATTGTACTTCATCAACCATTTTGTGAATTGATTCAAAATATGAGTCATAGTTTGTATCACAAATATAACCTGCATTATTAGCTTTGGTATAACACTTGTAAGGAACCGTCACATTACAATTGCTCCAACCCACCTGAACAGTATAATTTTTGTAAAAACATACAATTCCCTTTTGTGTAACAGGCAGGTACAATGCTATTTTGTCTTGTGATTTCACAGTCGTAGTATCAAAAATCAAATTTTCCCAGGTCTCATTGACCCCTAGGGGGACAGCAGTCATTAACAATCCCCAGTATGCTGTTAGTATAGCTGAGCAAATCCAGCAATTCGAAACATTAAAAGTTTTAGCATACACATATTTAATTGCTTGGTAAGTGTTAAAGTTTGGAAGCCAGTCTATGAGTAACGCATCTTGTTTATTCAGTTCAGCTCGTGTGGCTGGAAAAAGGAAAGGCCACAGCAAAAAGATTAATGTTATCAGTATAGTTAACAGAATGATCATGCAATACTTCTAAGGTTGTTATGTATTCCTATTTGCTCCATATCTGGTCATTTTGTTCTTGTGTAACAGTAACAAGTTTTTTGTCCAGTTCAAAGTTTTTAACCAATTTACTGTGTGTCAGATGAATCCAGGACACTCGCTCTGCGATCTTGACTGCAGTGGGTGTTGACAGTAGCACTTGGTATGGCCCTTCCCACTTCGGTGACATCGAATTCTTTTTCTTGATGACTTTCACCCAGACCCACGTGCCTAGGACTACTGCTGCTTCCGCTGGTCTGGTTTGCTCTTTATCTGAAACAGAATTTAACTGCAAAAGTTGTTTATTATTTAAAAGTCATCTCATATATTCTGCGAGTGAACTGTCAGCCTCCTGGTCTGCAGGCATGAGAGGTTTCCACTGAGGTATATAGTATGCCCTCCCAAATAATTTTTCAAAAGGAGTTAACCCCTTTGCATTCGGAACAGTTCTCATGCTCAACAGTGCCAGAGGCAGGCAGTACACCCAATTCTTTTGTGTCTCACTAATTAACTTCCTAAGTTTATTTTTCAAAACCCCATTATGCCTTTCTACTAGTCCTGCGGATTGTGGATGGTATGCACAATGGTTCTTTAAGGAAATTCCGAAATATCGGCTCAGTTGTTGTATAGTTTGATTTACAAAGTGTGTGCCATTGTCACTGTAGATCTTTTCTGGTATGCCAAATCTAGGAATGATTTCTTTAACAAGGACTTTTGCAACAGTAGCTGCATCTGGATTTTTGGTCAGAAAAGCTTCCACCCATTTGGAAAACATATCTATAATGACAAGACAATACTTCTTATTTTCGCATTTGTTCATTTCTATGAAATCCATACAGATAGTATGGAATGGGTACGGTGGTGCAGGGAAACTCCCTTGCTTAGGCTTCAACACCCCTTGTGCATGGTGCTTGTTACAAACATGGCATGCCGCACAAAAATTTTTTGTGTAGTTTGTAAATCTATATGCTGTGAACACTCGATTCACTAACTGTACCATCCCCCTTGTTGAGACATGGCACTGCTCATGGCTCAACAAAGCTGCATATCTAAACAAATTAGACGGCAAAATCGGTTTTCCTTCTTTGGAGATGTACAGCCCTTTCTCAAGAATTGCTCCTCGTTTTATCCATTTCTGTTTTTCTACTTTCATAGTAAGTGTCTGTATTGTTTTCAACATTTCTAAATCTAAAATCTCAGAAGGTTGTAATTCCTCACTCAAAAGAAATATTTCTGAAGCTGAAGCTGCCTGCTTTGCAGCTGTATCAGCTCTCGCATTACCTTTTGAAATCCTATCCTGTTGCTTGGTATGAGCTACAAATTTACAAATAGCTACTTTCTGAGGTAACTGAATAGATTCTAACAAATCTAAAATAAACTGTGCATGATTAAATCAGTTTACCAGTAGATGTTATCATTCCTCTATTCTTCCACTGTTGCGCAAAAACATGTACAGCAGAAAAAGCGTACTGGCTGTCAGTAAAAATGTTCACACATTTACCCTTTGCCAAGGTACATGCCCTTGTCAAGGCAATCAATTCTGCTACTTGTGCAGATAAGTTGTGTGCTAAAGACTTTGCTTCTAAAATCTCAGTATCAGAAACTACTGCATACCCCACTAGGTTCTGCCCTGTAGGACCCCTTCTGCATGAGCCGTCCACGTAATATGTCACCTCGGCATCATCCAAGGGAACATCCGTTAGATCTTTTCTAGGCAGTGCCTTTTGCTCAATCTCCTGCAGGCAGCTGTGTGGTGTGCCATCCGCAGGGGTCGGGAGCAAGGTGGACGGATTCAAAGTTGTACATCGTTCAATTGTCATATGAGGTTGGCTCAACAGTATAGTCATGCAGGAAAGATGTGTAGCAGGAGAAAGATATGCTACTTTTTCTTGCAGTAAAATAATCGTGACTGCATGAGGCACTCTCAATGTGAGAGGGTGGAACAACACTACTGAGGCTGAAGCCTGTACTGCCATTGCAGCTGCGACTACTGCTTGTACACAGTGGGGCAGGGATCACGGCACTGGGTCCAACTGTGATGAATAGTAAGCTATGGGGCGTTGCTTGTCCCCATGTTGCTGTGTTAACACTGATGTCATATAACCTTGCTTACAATCTACAGTTTGGAAAAAACGTTTATGATAGTTTGGTAATCCTAAAACTAATGAGGATGCTATCAATTGTTTTAGTTTGCAGAAAGCTGATTCTGCTTCTGGTGTCCATTGTAATAAATCTTGTGCTGCCATAGGCTTCTTGTATATCAAGTTGGTCAGTGGAGCAGACTCCAAGGCATAGTTTGGAATCCAACTCCGACAGAAATTCGTCGTACCCAGGAAGGACATACTTTCCTTCTTGGTAGTCAGTTTGGGTGCTTGTAATATTGCTATTTTCCTATCTTCATCTAATGTTCTGCCTTCTTTGGATATTACATATCCCAGGTATTTAACCTCTTTCTCCAAAGCTGCAACTTGTTTTTGTTTACTTTATGTCCTTGAGTGGCTAGAAATTGTAGTAATGCTATGGTATCTTCTCTGCATTCTTGCTGGGTGGGGGCTGCCAGCAGGATGTCGTCTACATAAAGTAAAATCTGACTGCCTCTTGGTGGGCTAAATCCCGCCAAGTTGCTTGCCATCTCTTGTGAGAATATTGTTGGACTTTCACAATATCCCTGTGGTAGTCGTGTGTATGTATACCTTTTCCCCTGAAATGTGAATGCAAACCAATGTTGGCTGTCAGGGTGTATCGGTATTGAAAAGAACGCATTGCTAATATCTACCACAGAAAAATACTTCTGTTGAGGCTTCAAATCATTCAATAGGGTGTGTGGATCTGGCACCATAGGTGCACTAGGTATTACTGCGTCATTTACAGCTTGTAAATCTTGGACCATACGCCATTCTCCATTTGCTTTCCTGACAGGAAATAAGGGTGTGTTACATGGTGAATCAGGAGATTCTACCAGTACTCCTTCCTTAAGTAAAGCTGCTATTATAGGTTTGATTCCTACTTCTGCATCTTTCCTTAAGGGATACTGTCTCTTTTGTGGTCTAAATGCTGATTTTGGCATGATAGTAACTGGTCCTGCTGTACGAATTAGTCCTACATCTGATTTCCCTGTTGAGCAGAGAGTTTCTGATATGCTCCATAAGGCATTTTCTTCCACTTCTAGTAAGAGTGCTAATCAGCTATCCTCGCTAGACTGCAAGTGTACAGCTGGGTGTGTCTGTGTTATCCAATTTAACTTCTGCTTCTGTACTCCCTGTTCTGACAATTCTAACTCCATCTGTTTTTCCCACTTTGTGATTTTTTCTCCTAGGTCTGCCCATTTCACAATCTTGTCCTTAGTCAAACTAACATGTGGTAATCAATTAGATTTATAGAGTGCAAATAATTCCTGGGGCAATGAACAGCTAACTACACTGTTCCCTTCTGTGTCCCAGTACAGATTACGTAATACTAATCTGTTTACATGGTTTCTAAACAGTTCTTGCTCATATTCCTTATCAGCTCCTGGTGTTCTACAATAATACAGAGTACAGTGCAACAAATGCTGTTTATCAGTGTCAAGGGAGGGGGACTTACTGATGGCTATGTTCATCAGCTCTTTGGTTACTGCCCCTGGACCAGTCGTGACCAAGTCCTGGCTGTACCAATAAAATGTTTCGCCCTCCGGTCGCACCACAAAAATATCCATTTGTCGCTGTGCTTCCATACCCTGCATAGTTGGAACTATTGCTATGCCAAATATCTGCATAAGATCTCTGCTCAAAAGGTTTACCGGGCATTTTGCAGAAACAACAATTTTGCTTTTCTGGGTCATCCCTGAAACAGGGTCAGTTATTGCTATGTTATGGGAGAGTGGCTCCTGATACAGCTGTCCATTAGCTGCTTTCACTAATATGTAATCAAATGATTCTGAATTTTCTGGTAGTTTGGAAGGATGTATCAGGATCCGTGATGCCCTTGAGTCACACAGGAATTTTACTTCCCTCCCCCCTACCAGAAGTGTAACTTCCGGTTTCGTGTCTGCTAGGTAGAGCTCTTGGCTCAATAATGCTAAGTCTAGAATTTCACTTTCTTCACTATCTGCGATTTCTTGCACTTCCTCTATTTCTTCTATCACATCCTCTACTCCCTCTATCACATTTGCATTTGTCTTTTCTTGGTTATTCCCTTCTAGTGATTCTTGACTATCATATAGTCAGTCCTCACTCTCCTTATCTTCCATGGCTACCTTCTTGTTTTGCTTGCAATCCCTTGCTAAATGTCCCTTTTTTCCGCACTTAAAACATTCACCCCTTTTCTTTCTCTCTTCAAACTCCTCTGATCGCTTATCAGATTGTTTGTTTCCTTGGGCATTTTTCTTGCCCTTTTTCCTGGACTGTACTACATAAACTTCTGCTCCATCTTCTACAGAAAATACTTGGGTTTTCTTTTTCTTTTTACTGTTAAAATGCCTTTCGGCATGTCTAGCATATTCAAGTAGTGACGGTAATCTACTTGTACGATGGTCTACCATGTGCTTTGTAATAAAGCTGCTTATAGGCAAAATACTGCCTTTTAAAAATGCATTCTTTAGCTGCTGCTCATATGGGGAATCATGTGTTTGGTCTTCAGGTACCTGCATTCCACAATGGTTATTAAAACACTCTAATAATCTAGCATAATATCTGTCAACAGTTTCACCTTCTTGTTGGATGCATTGATTAATGCAAGCCCAGTCTGCTCCAGGCTTCCATTTCTCAGAGATTTGGTCTGTTAGACCTTTCACTCTGTTATCCAGTTCTGCGTTGCTATGTGGGAGTTGCCTGTGTTCTGCGTCATGAGGATTCCAGTTGCCACTGATCATGTGCCAATCTGGACCTACGATTTGTCTAACTACTTTTTCTACTTCTTCTCCACTTAAATGATAACTTAACCTCATGCCCTGTAAGTCTTCTAAGAATTTTCTAAAATTAACTTTTGGATGGGGAATTCCCTCTGTGGCTTTCCGGATGTCTTCTGGTGTCCACGGTCTATATACCAGGAGAGTTTGGTCCTGCCCTTCCTGTCCTGCCTGAGGATTTGGTACTTGTATGAGTGGACATATCTCTTCTTCACTCATAGCTCGTGAATTTTTGTTCATTTGATATAACTCAGTATCCCCTCTTAAGTTACGTGTTCGAGACCTAGCCTCGATGGGATCTCTGACATACGGTCTTGGCTTCGCGGAGACAGCTGGGTATAGCGGAGGTGGACCAGCTTGTCCACTCACTTCATATTCTGGTAAGGAAAGCAGAGGGGGCAGAGGGGCTGATGCTATTACCAAATTATTGTCTTCTTTATCTAGAAACATAGCTTTTGAATTATTACTTTTTGTTCCCTGCGGTTTGCTACCTCAATCCACCTGTGTGCCTGAGGAATGCCTAATTGACGTTGCTTTTTCACCTGACCTTTTGTGTCAGTTTTAAGCTGTTTGACAAGTTTAATAAGTGAGGATTTTTCTAATTTGCCATCAAATTCATATTTATGAACCCATTTTGTATAGTACCTAACATTGTCGGCACGCTGTAATTGCATATATTTTGCATCCTCAGTTAATGGCGGATCTTGGGATCTTTTTGTGCACTTATTTCCCATATTATTCTGACAGTTAAAATGTTAGGTAACCCTTCTTATTTTCACGTGGTACCACGATTTCTCTTTTTCACAGTTTATCTAGAATAACTGCCTTACCTATTCTGTTTCCCTGATCTATGACAAGACTGTAATCTTCCTGTCCCTGACTTGTACAAGACAAATCTCCTGACAGATGATACAAATCAAGTCCCTGATCTAAAACAGAAAAAAAGGTAAATCTCACCTTACCTGAGCCTCCGTGATTGATTGCCTGGTTCGAGGAAAAAATGTTATCTCGTCCTCCAGTCGCAGATCAGAAAAGTGGCTGGCCTCTTTTGAATGACAATTCAGTCGGAGGTCTTTCAGAGCAGAAGAACCAATGTGGTCTCTTCCCCATATGGTTTCATGCCACCTAGCCCATCTGACCTGAGGCGAAGTGATAGTTTCCGGTCCGAAGGACCAATCTGTCAAAGGAAAAACAACTTCAAAAAGATCAACACACGGCAGGTTCAGGTTAAGGCACTTTAATCTTGCAGCAAGGAGACAAAAACGTGATAATACAGAGTATGTCTAACTAGAATCAGGAAGTGAAGCCATTCTTATACATTTCTTACAAGACATTGCCTACTAAGCTGACGTAATAAATCACAAGTTCTTTCAATATTATTTCATAGCAGCTGTTTGTCCATGATTTTCTGCTGGCATATCAAGTTTACAAAAAAACTTCCTAAGAAAAACAACGTGGCCTTGGAGGCCACCGGTTAGATACAACTTCTCACTATGCAATGTTACCATTCAAGGTACTATGGCTAATTCGAGCACAAAGCAAGTACAGATTATAGTTCATTTCTTCAAGCACTCTATGTTCAACTGTATCTATCTTTTCTGCAGCTGTGCATGTTCGCATAACACGAACAGAGCTGATTGTTCAAGTTCAATAACATTATAGAAAACAGTATTGTTCTATTCATTATTTTCCTGACCTAGCAGATAATCACCTGCTTCTCAGTAAATTTCCAAACGGCATAAACATGAATTTTGCTGTGCTAGCAAATACTAGGTCAGAGAGCATCTTACAGTTTCATACAAAACTAAGCTGTACATAAAATAGAATGAAATGTGTTAACCTTTTCAGCTTCTAATAAGCACTAAATATATACATTAATACATAGTTTTCTAACAGTGGATAAAAAAATGCTAGTGGTGTCAAGACAAGAGGAAAGAATTACACAAATTTTCCTGGGAATGCTGGTGGGCACAAGAAGTCTGGAAGCAGGCACATATGATTTAAGGTGACATATCTCAAAAGGAAGCAGCACATACTTGGGGATTCTGTATATCGGGCATAAAGAAAGAGGACAACATCCAGAAAGAAATTAACATTATCATACTGCTAAGTACTGAAGTTAAAACCATCATCAATCAAAGCTGTAAGGGGACGAAAAAACAAAACAGGAGCAAGAATTACACAACAGAGTCTTGGACATGGAGATACGATAGCAGAAACTGACTAGAATGAGAAAAGCATTGCAGAGGAAAATGACAAGGCAATGGAAAGAGGTATTAAATACTACAAGAATAAAAAACATATCAGGAAGAAGGACAGGATGCACCTAAAGGGAAATCAATGTGGGGGATAAGGATAGAGTAAGAAATAAAGCAGCCAACTGAAGCTGAGATATGGTGCACCATGCATGATGATCGCATATGCTGAAAACTGTTAACAAAGCATTTGGAATACATTTCTGCATTCTGGGAAGTACATTTTAAGTAGATTTCAAAGTCTACTTGTCTTACAATTTTAATCAATTTTGTTTTCTTTGTTCTTTAGCTTAAGTTAAAACTATTAATTTAAAGCATTTTATATTCTGCATTGTTTTTTGGTTTCTGTGCTAGGCCTAGGTGATTTTCTGAGTTTGCTGCAGCCCTGTAGCCCCCTCCCATATTTTAGATCTCACAAGCAGTCCAGCACCTCAAGCATTTGGACTATGGTTTTGCATTCATAGGTTCATAGGTTCATAGGTTCATACTAGGCTATCTGCCCTAGGGCATTTATAAGCCTAGCCAGAGTGTGTTTGGCTTTCACCACCCATTTTAAATTAATTTTGCTATGCCCTTTTTCGAGGTTAGTATACTGTGCCTCTGTCTAACAGTGACACAGAAGTGATATCCGGGGTAAACCTACGATCTCCCATCCACTCATCAAGATTCCTCTTGAAGAGAGTCAATGAGGGACTCTGCCTAACCTGGACTGGGATTTTATTCCAGAGTGAAGGGAGCCTCTGGGTTATGAATCTGTCCCTCCAGCATGTCCTATTTATTTCAGTGCTGTGGTTCAAGTCTCTCGAGCACGTAGCTCGATGGGATTTGGATTTTCTGAGGTGCAGCATGTCCATTAATTCCGGGTTGGACATGGCTTTATACGTCAGGCACAGATCGCCTCTGAGCAGGTGGTATGCCACTGAGTAGAGCTGGAGTTTCTTTAACCGGGCAGCATATGGCATCTGTTTGAGCCCTTTGATCCTCTTGGTGAGGTACTTTTGGGGTCTTTCCAGTTGCTGCAGGTGTCTAGTACGGTACATCCCAAAAGGGGCATTGTACTCAATTATGGACCTAATGAGGGATGAGTAAAGAGGCACAATGACGTCCCCTGATCTAGATGTGAATATCTTCATGATTAGGTGGGCTATATAAAATGTTTTTCTAACCACTTTGGCCACGTGGTTGTCAAATGAGAGATTGCTATCAACTTGGGTCCCCAGGTCGATAATTACTTCTTCTGTACTTAATGGATTACCATCACTAGTAACTGGTTTGGAGTCTGACATGGCTCCAGCAATTCTAACCACATGGGTTCTGTCCTTGAGCCAGTTTGCAACCCATCTAGTGACATAGGGGTTTATATTTAAGCTGGTGAGCTTATCTATAATGCCCGAGTGGGGTATTGTATCGAAGGCTTTTGCGAGGTCCAGGTAGGCTGTGTGGACCACCTTCCCCTCGTCAATGGCCTTGGTGACTGTTTCAAAGAAATTGACCAGGTTCGAGAGGCAGGATCTGCCCTTAACAAAACCGAACTGGGTAGGATCCAGTGTCGGTAGGTCCCCAATATCTTTATATATGAGGTCCATGATGATCCTTTCCATAGCTTTGCAGACCAAGCTAGTCAGGCTTATGGGGCGATAGTTTCCAGGATCCGTTGAGGCATCACCTTTGTGGAGAGGGACCACTGTTGCTGTACGCCACTCTTTGGGTTCATATCCTGTAGTAAGGCTGAGATTGAACAGTAGTTTTATGTTTGGGTTTAGCTCTTCTTGGAGTTCATGTAGGATGCAGCCCGGGACACCGTCTGGTCCCATTGATGCTGTGTTTTTTGCTTTGGAGAGGGCAGCTCTTACCTGAGCATCTGAGATGTCAGGGGGGCAGCACTCTGCTGGGATAGATATTTGCCCTTTTGGTGGGGAGGGGGGGAGAAGTTTGCGCTGAACCTGTGAGCTAGGATGTTGGCAATGTCTGTGGGTTCGGTGTATTTTTTGAGATTTTGGACTAATTCTGAGCATATCTGGGAATTCCCACCCAGGTTCCTAACATAACTAAAGAAAGCCTTGTGATTATCCTTAGTGTCCTGTGCAATTTTTCTCTCGAAGCTGGCCTTAGATGATTTTATGAGTGCCCATAGTTTTTTGCTAATACTGATCAGAGATGCCTTCCCTTTTTGGGAGTAGCTTCTTCCTTCTATTGTATAGATTGTTTATGGCTGGGGTCCACCAGACAGGCCATCTGCCTTTGGAGGATTGGGTCTTGGTTTTATTTGGGATTGCATGATCCATGCATTCCTGAAGGTGTTCATAGAATGAGTTTATAAAGGATTCTGCGGTCTGGGCCGTATTTTTCACAGGCCCGGGGGCTTTGAAGGATTCCACCTCAGTTTTGAGGAGTGTGAAATTTGCTTTAGAGAAGTTTTTCACTGTGGTTTTCAGGGCAGGGGGTGGAGTCGGGATGTGAATATCCAGTGAGATTACTTTATGGTCTGATCTTACCAGTGAGGTATACATTTCTGGTCTGGAGCATGGAGTCCCCATGTTGGTGATGATCAGGTCCAGTATGTTTTCCCCTCTTGTGGGAGTGGTAACAAGTTGTTCCATAGCATTTGAGTTTATAAATTCTAGGAACCTTTGGGCTAGGGTGTTGGAGCTAGAGTAATGCTCCCAGTCTATGTTTGGGTAGTTGAAGTCGCCCAATATAATGGTGTTTGGAGAGACCTTCATATTTTCCAGTGTTCTCAGGAAGGCCAAGTGGGGTTCCTGGGTTTGGGAGGGTGGTCTGTAGCAGGCTATAAACTGGAAGGCAGTTTTACCCACTGTTAGTTGCACATGGATAGTCTCTGATGCTTCGTGCTGTGCCACCAACCTGGAAGTGTGTGTATCTTTGACGAATATTGATACTCCCCCTCCTTTTGTGGTTCGGTCCAAGTTTTGGGGCCGAAAAGCATGGTATGAAGTATAACCTGGTAGTGCTGGGGTGCTCTCGGAAGCCTTGAACCAGGTTTCTGTTACTGCACAGATATCGATGTTCTCCATGCTAAGGAGAGTTTTGAGTACATGCATCTTAAGGTTTAGACTTCTGGCGTTGAGTATCATTACTCTTAGTTTCTTAGCCCTTGTGACACCTATGGAGGTGGGTTTGTCTTTTGAGCCTTGCCTAAAAAAGGCACTATGGGGGTAGCAAGAGCCTTTGCCAATATCCGAAAGCCCAGGGGTGACAGGTGCAAGCCGTCCCTAGCGAACCATCATGGCTTGTCGAGCATGTCATCCCAGGCTGACAAGCATTGGATCCCCTTTGAATGACACCAATACTTAAGCCAATTGTTGAAATTGATCATCTTGTCTTCATATTGTGGCATCATTCTTGGTGAGGGTAAGATGCTACTCAAGGTCAGGGTCATACCGGCCTGGGCTACATGCTCAGAGAGCTCCTCTATGTCTCTTTTCATGTAGTCCAGGGAGATACGTCTCAGGTCATTCACACCTGCATGGACAATGACTGAGTCATATTTGTACTTGCCTTGGAGTGACCTGAGTGCTTGTGTTATGTGGCGGAGCCTAGCACCCGACAGGCAGCTCACCGTGACCTTCTCCTTGTTCAGCCTGGTGAGCAGGACGTCAGTGTGCCTGATGATAGAGTCACCTATTACAAGTGTATCAGCTGTGTTGTTTAGCCTTAAGGGCTGTGACTGTTCAGCACACTGGCTTTGTGAGCTATGTGTTGCATGTGTTTTGTTTTGGGGTAGCAGTTGCTTGGGTGTCTGCTTTGGAGGTCTCTGCTGCTTAGGCAGATTTTTATTTAGAGCCTCCGAGTATGTTTTTGTGTGTTTATGTGTTTGATTTGCTGTCGTGGTAGGTCTATGTGAGACTGGAATTGTAGTGAGTGTGGTTTCCTTCTCCTCCTGACTGGTTTCGCCAGTACTGAGTTGAGAGAGCTTAGCCTCCAGTATGGCTATATGGTTGCATCTCTCACATGTGTTGGAATTTGTTGGGAGGAGGAGATGGTTGTATGTGTACATGAGGCAGTTGTAACATTGCCTCAAGATTCCTAGATTCACCAGCTGGACCGGAGAGGAGATTGACAACTGACTTTTGGACATGCTAGAATAGTATTGGGAATTCCTTTATAATTGAAAAAAAGGGCCAATGGGGAACAAGGTACTCAAGGGGAGTTTGTGAGGGTGTAGTGCTTTTAACTTTTTTAGTGCTGACTTATATAATTGCTTTAGTGAGCAAGTGCCAGGTAACTTAAATGCAATGTGTTACAGGTAACTTAAGTGCAAAAACAACAAACAGTAACTTTCTTTCAAGTAAAACAAGGAAATAAGTACAGTAAGCAATGTAGATATCACTAGGGATCCACAGAAGCGCTGAAAAGCCGTGTTTTAGGTGGAATTAGCATTTCAGGGATATAACAGGCAAACAAAGAACAAGCATACAAACAAAGCTAGATTCAGCAGGCCTGGATCTAGTCTATGTTACAGCAAACAAAGTGTACCAATTTCAGTAAGAAACAGTTCAAATATGCAGGCACTATAAGCCTTTAACCAAAAATTCCAATCTCAGAAGGGCAGAGTCCAGCCTCTCCTCTCACAAGAGTTCAGACCACAAACCCTTTTAATGTAAAATAACTGGCCTGAAGCCCAAGTGCTTAAACTAGAACCAATACACTTTTAGAATAATAGACACTGAGCCCTCAATCAGCAGTTCCCAACTTAGAAGGATGTAAGCTACCTGTCCTGCCACCACAGTGCAGGCCACAAACCTTCCTAATGTAAAACAACTGGTCTGAAGCCCAAGTGCTTAATCCAAAAGACTTAGAATGATAGCTACACTTTAATCAAGTTACTACCAAGCAGTAATAAATACAATTGAATACTTTAAAGAATGCCTGGATTAGTGCTCAAGTTATACAAACAAAGCTAGATTCAGCAGGCCTGGATCTAGTCTATGCTACAGCAAACAAGGTGTACCAATATCAGTAAGAAGCAGTTCAAATATGCAGGCACTATAAGCCTTTAACCAGAAATTCCCAGCTCAGAAGGGCAGACTCCAGCCTCTCCTCCCACAAGAGTGCAGACCATGAACCATTTTAATGTAAAATAACTGGCCTGAAGCCCAAGTGCTTAAACCAGAATTAATACACTTTTAGAATAACAGACACTGAGCACTCAATCAGCAGTTCCCAACTAAGAAGGATGTAAGCTACCTGTTCTGCCACTACAGTGCAGACCACAAACCTTCTTAATGTAAAACAACTGGACTGAAGCCCAACTGCTTAAACTAAAAGGCTTAGAATGAGTTACACCAAGCAGTAATAAATACAATTGAGTACTTTTAAGATGAAGCAAAAGCAAAATAAAGTAGGAAGAAACACAAATACAGTAAAAGCAGATATTTTTTTTTTTTTGAGTGAGCCAATGAGATGGGCCCAGGAGTTACAGGACAGAAACAAGTGCAAATGCAGACCTTCAAATCAGAAAGTTGAGAGAGATGGAAGACCACCCAAATGACCAATAACTACAAATTCTGGGCCAGAACCACTCCTTATATGGTAGACAGGTTACCTAGTGCTTACCACTCCCACTGATAAGCTAGAAGGCTTCCCTCCAACACAGAAAGGCTTGGGGGGCTCAGAAACTTACAAATAGTCCTGGATACAGCAAATCTGTATCTGGAACACTAATTACAGGAAAGGTAGGAAACAGGCTTACAATTTTTTTTTCAGAAAAGTAGCAAAAACAGTAGTAAAAACAATTCACATGCAGTGCAAGCTGGCACACTTGAGTATGTAGCAATATTAGTCCACACGCAGTTTGAAAAAAATTAATTGAATTAAAAAAGGACTAAAAGCAAGTGCAGAAAGGGTTTATTAGGTAGAATGCGGTAAAGAGATGGGACTGGGGGAGTGTCCTAGATCAAATCTACAATGGGGCGGGCACTGCAAAAGCCACCAAATTTAAACTACAACCAAGAACAGGGAGGGGGGGAGTTTCAACAGAGATGTGAGGAATCAGAGTGCAAATTATAAAACCAAAAAAATATATACTGATCTCTGTATATTTGCAGAACAGTAAGGAAACAGATATCTAAGCAACAATTTAGCTCTATAATACAGAATAATACAGAAAAATATACTCATATCTATATATTTTTCTAATAGTCTTGTAAGGCTGTCTCTCAACACACAGGTTCCACTTTAAATGCAGGCTGCTGCTATTAAGTCAAATTAAGGGAACCTTGAGTTAACAACACACAAGCTATAGAAACCAAAATGAGGGGGGTGGGGAAGACAGTTTCAACAGAGATTTGAGGAATCAGAGTGCAAATTATAAAACCAAAAAATATATACTGATCTCTGTATATTTGCAGAACAGTAAGACAACAGATATCTAAGCAACAATTTAGCTCTATAATACAGAATAATACAGATAAATATACTCAGCTCTATATATTTGCAGATAGTCTTGTAAGGCTGTCTCTCAACACACAGGTTCCACCCAAAATGAGGGGGGGGGGGTAGGGAAGACAGTTTCAACAGAGATGTGAGGAATCAGAGTGTAAATTATAAAGCCAAAAAAATATATACTGATCTCTGTATATTTGGAGAACAGGAAGACAACAGATATCTAAGCAACAATTTAGCTCTATAATACAGAATAATACAGAAAAATATACTCAGCTCTATATATTTGCAGATAGTCTTGTAAGGCTGTCTCTCAACACACAGGTCCCACTTAATCGAAAAAAAAAGCAGGATACTTATATATCACAGCTAACTGTTGCGGTCAACAACTCTCATCCACTCTGCTCAGTGTGTATAGACAGAAACCCTATCAAAGTTAGGGCTTAAATACCAGAAGAACAACTTTTTTTTTTTTACAAGAACACAAAAGAATCAGCCCCCACTCAGCAGACAATTAACACAATCTACCCAAGTTAAAGAAAGGCTTCACCTAAAAACAATAGCCTACAGACAGTAAGCACTACAGAAAACAAATGAAAGTTATTAAACACATAAAGATTTGTAAAGATACAGAATGCTTTTAACTGCAGACAAATCAGTTACTTGTGCAGATTTGTTAATAGCAATAAAATACACTCGAAGACTAAAAAGCAGACAATAAAAGTGCTATATATTAATTGTTAAAAACAATAATCTGTATAAATAAATAATTGAAAAAAAAGCAGGATACTTATATATCTCAGCTAACTGTTGCGGTCAACAACTCTAAACCACTCTGCTACATTTTAAGTAGATTTATAATTGCACTTAATTAAATCAGTTTGGTGTGTTTTTTACTCTTTATCTGAAGTTAAAGCTATTAATTTAAGGCATTTTACAGTCTGCATTGCTTTTGGTTTCTCTGCACTTAATTTAAGGCATTTTTACAGTCTTCAGTTTCTCTGTTATGCAAAAGTGTTCTTCCTATCGCTGTTTTGGTTTTATACTTGGAAGCTTTTGAGCTGCCCTCCTCTACCATACAGCTGACCCTAGAAGCTCCTCCCAGTATTATCCCCTCTACTTGTCTTACTGGTTACTGACAGAAGAAACTGGGAAGGCCCTCCTGTTAGACTGTTAGTGTAGTTTGAAATTGTTGTGGTGTGTGTGTGTTCCTCATTGCTGGCTTGTCTGCCTTATAATCTCCTTGCAATTACTTGTAGCTAGTTGTTAGACTTGTTTCTGGGACCTTTTCAGTTATGGCTCTCTAAAGTACGTTTTTACATTAAGAAGACTGAGTCTGCAATTCTAGTGGGAGTAGAAAAGGTAGCCTGATCTGTCCGAGCTGGGAAACACACAAGGGAGCTTAAAGTGACAATTATTTGTTGTAGCTAGTTGGTACCTTTTCACTTTTGTCCATCTAGAGGGTGTTTTTACATTAAGAAGACTGGGACTGCTATTCTTGTGGTAGTAGTAAAGCAGCATGGTCAGTCCAAGTTGGGAAACACACAGGGAGGTTTAAAGTGTGATTGTTTCATCAGTCAAAGAACATTTTGTGGACTTAGTTGGGTGCTAATCTGCCCTTGAAAGCTACTTTTGTTTTACATTTACAATAAGAAGTTCCAGGATAATCCTTCTTGTGTCAGAAATTGTTTACCTGGTCTTTCTGAGTTGGGAGGCAATCCAGGGAAATTAGAGTAATTTATTGGCCAGAGGGCACAGGAATAAGTTCAGCTTTTTCTGTGTGCTATAAATTAGGCATGTTTTCGGGGTGATGTTCACCATTCAGTAGTTATTATCAGTACCCTGTATAGTAGCAAGCCTGTAAAGCTAGTTCTTAAGACTTTAACTCATAACACAGAAATGCTTTGTGTGAAGCTAAGCTTGGGGCAGCTAGATACTGCCATACAGCACTAAGACCATAGCACAATCTACAATCTAACTTTCACCCTAGACACCACTTAGGTGACCCCTGTAAAACCAAGACCATAAACCATAATAGCCCAACCCTAATAAAGGTCCTGACAACATGGATTTGCAATTTCCTAATGTCTTTGTGGCCAGCTTGGTAGATAACGACATCCTGAGAAAATCTAGTGATTGTCTCATGTACTCATGTACTCTGACAACCTTTAAATCCTTAACATAACTAACACAGTATGTGAGACATGTACATACATAACTTCCTTAGAGACAAAAATCTCACTTACAAGCTAGGCTGTGAAAAACTCACACACTGCATCCTTCACACATACTGCTCACCACGCCCATAGACATATCTCTGAAGTGTACCTCATTACCAGGAATGTACCTTATTTGGGGTCTTAAAAGTTCATGTTCCTCAAAGTTCTTCTTTGAAAGGGTCTGTCACACATTCATTGTTAGGGATTTTTTAACTGATATCCATGGTTAATAGAAATGATTCATATTAATTCATTAAAAGATCTTTTTGACAAGTAAAGCCAGCATATTTTAGCCATCCTATGATCATCCTAGTTGAAATTGTTAGTCACGCATTAGTATGTGTTCCACATTTTGCCCATTTGTCTCACATTATGAGGGCTAGTGTTCCTCATTTTGAAGATGGAAGATTGAGAGCCATGCCCATAGACATTCTTATGCTGAGGCACTTAGAAGAAATCTCTGCAAACCTCAAAGACCTCAAAACTATCAAACTACAACAACTACCCTCAGCAATCACTAAAGCACAAATCAAAAGCACCACCTAACACTGGACATAAGCCTACACCCAATGTTCCTCCCTAGAACAATACCCATAAGGCAAACAAGCACTTTACCTAGAGCTCTTGTACTCACAGATACTCTTCTCACCAGGATGGACAAGGAGACGATAATGGTTAGTTGCCTAGCTAGAGTCAGGATCCACAATATAATGCACGCACTCTGGTCACTGCACCACAAGTACCAATATGAGTCTATCGTAGTTCATGTGGGTATAAATAGCCTGAGGCATAACTCACCTAACTATATGAAAAGAGACATTCTAGATCTCTCCAAATATGTGCCACAGAAAGGTACACTCCTTACACTGAGCAGCATTCTACCTTCAGTAAGGATGATGCCACAGTATGAATAGAAAATTATTGATTTTAATAATTGGCTCAGTTTCGGATGCCACTACAGGGGAATCCAATATCTTTCAGAATGTCCAGTTACAGGTTGTCCTCTCTGACTCACAAAGCTCACAACTCAATTACTAGAGGTACTTTCCATCCAACTAAATACCCTATTCATGGGAGACTTTAATGGCCCATCTATAAATTGTGAAGCATACATTTCTACTAACTCACAGGCATAGAGTTTCCTGGACTTCATCAGCACAAACACCCTGGACCAGATAGTGTATTCTCCAACTTGATAATCAGACATATTGGACCTAATACTCACCAAACTGATTGCACCCCCCCCCCCTTGTCACAGCCTCATGGGTGAAGTTGAGCCATAAAGCTGTCTCTTTCAAAATAAAATTGAATCCAGAAATTTTAACCAAACCTGTAACAGTTAAGAACTATATTAAAGCAAGCTACATCCTATTTAATGCTTGTTAACCAAGAAAGTCTGACTTGGAACAAAGCCAATTTTCAGTAGAGGCCTGGGGAGAAATGCTCCATACACATGTGTTTGTAATGAAACCCACACAAATGCAGGGAGGGCATGCAGACTCTGAACAGAAAGCACTTCAGCCAAGAATCGAACTGCAGAGCCTCTTAGTGTGAGGTGACAGTGCTACCGCTGCACCACTCTGCGGTCTGTACAAAAATGTAAATGGCTGGATTGAGGCTGTCATACCTATCATAAGTAAGCCCATATTTAACACCAAAAATAAACCACACTGATTGAATCCTTATCTTAACAAGCTATATATCAAAAGAAAAAAAATAATGGTCAGAATTAGAAACAGCACTTCTCATACAGACAAGCGCTCTCTGATTCAACTAAATAAGAAACTCAGAGGTCTTAGAAAGTCCAGCAAAGCAATTACAAGGTCAGAATAGCCTCACAGGCTAAGGACAATCACAAGGCCTTCTTCAACTATGTCAGGCATCTCAAAGTTAATACTCAGCAGTGTGCAGAACTGGTGGCAAATGGCACAACCTTCCCTGATCAGGGTGACATAACAAATCTACTGGCTGATAAATTTAGCTTTAATTTCACCCTCACTCACTCCTCACTACCCCCTAAGAAATCCCTTCTAGCATATCCCTCTAACTATCAACATGGAGCAGGTCCTGGAGGTACTCACTAAGGCCAAAAACACTGCTTCAGTGGGCCATGACAATATCCCTGGTTGCTTCCTAAATAGCCAAAAACATGACCTAGCAGGACCATTTGAGGCACTCTTCAACTACTGACTCAAAACTGGTTATATGCCAGGTTTACAGTTATCCCTCATCATAAGGGTGGACCATCAACTAACCCTGGAAACTACAGACCCATCAGTCTGACAAGTCTAATATGCAAAGCTATGAAATGAATTATCATGAAAATGATCAGCAAGGACATTGGCAACCTACAGACACTGGACCTATCCCAGTTTGGCTTTGATAAGGGAAGATCTAGCCTATTTAACTTGGTAGACTTCTTCAAGAGGGTACCATAGCAATGGATAAGGGGAAAATGGTGCATACCACCTAACTTGACCTGGCCAAGGTGTTTGATACAATACCCCACTCAAGTATTGTTGACAAGCTCACAGAAATAGGCAAAAATCCCTGCATAACTCATTGGATTGCTAGCTGGCTTACAGAGAGGACCCAAGAAGTCAGGATCAGTGAGTTTACATCCACCAAGTGACCGGTTACCTGCGAAGTATGCTAGCCCTCTGTGTTGGGCCCACTCTTGTTTGGCATCTGTTGTCAGAAGTCAAGAATAATGGCAAAGGCCTCTGGCTCACCAAGTTTTCAGATGTAAACTGGGAGTTGTCATAGATTACCCCCAGGACACCAACATTCTACAAGAGGGTCTAACACAACCAAATGTCTGGTGCAAAAGGCAATCTCAAAAGTTCAAAATACTGAAAACTCAAAATACTGAATCGCATAATATCGAAAAAAATACAGGACACCAACAGTTAATATACTCCAGCACAAGTACATACAGAAACAAAAGACAAGCCATATTAGTCTACTCCAACTATAAGCAGGGGGGGCAAGCCCACCTGCACCCCCACAGCCTCTGCTACTTAAATATATCAACTCTGAGATCACACTTTACTATGCTAAGATGAGTTATGTTGTAGTATAGCAAATTAGAAGGGAACATGACTTAGGTTACAATTGGAATTCATGAAGCACGTAATGGTATATTTGCCATTTTCTTCTGTGGAGTGGGTTCTCAGAGGTGATATATTTTAGTAGCAGGGGGTGTGGGAGGTGCAGCCCCCCACATGGGGGGTGCAGGAGGGCTTGCCCCCTCTGCTTATAGTTGGACAAGAGTAATATGTTTCTGTATGTAGTTGTTCTGGAATATAGTTAAGTGTTGGTGTCCTGTATTTTTAGATATTATGAGATTCAGTATTTTGAGTTGTCAGTATTTTGAACTTTCGAGATTTTGGACTCAGTCTTTTAAATTTGAGATTTTGAGCTTACGAGGTTTAGAAGTGGACCCATACATATATATATATAGAGAGAGAGAGAGAGAGTACTATGGTGTAGTTTTTTGGCATAGCGGTCATTACAGAAGTGTGTTTGCAAGATTGTGTGAACTGGTAATGACTACCATAATGTTGTAGCCCAGATATGTAGACGTTTGTGTCCCAACACTGATTCGCTTTGTGTCATGTTTTCACTTTTCCCTGTGGTTGTGTGATTGTGGAGTTAGTATACATAAGTTAGGGGATATGGTGGGCAAAGTCCTCCACATGAGGATACAGGAGGCCTTGCAAGGCAATGGATGAGGGGAAAACAGTCCATACCACCCACCTGGACCTGGCTAAGATGTTCAGTACAATACCCCACTTAGGTAGCATTGACAAACTCACCATATTGGACATAATCTCCTCTATAATTCACTAGATTGGCAGCTGGTTCACAGACAGGACTCAGGAAGTCAGGATTGGTGATACCACCTCCACTAAGAGACCAGTCACCAGCAGGGTACCTCAGGGCTCCATGCTGGGACAGCTCATATTTGACATCTAGTTATAGGAGGTAAAGGCTAATGTTAAGGGCCTCTAGCTAACCAAGTTCACAGATGACTGCAAATTAGAAGTTATCATAGATTCTGCCCACAACACTTTTAAAATAGTCTAATACAGTCTAATGACTGGTGCCAAAGTCACAGATTAAAAGCCAATGCCAAGAAATGCATTATAGTGCCTTTTATATTAGCTTCCTCCCAGTCTAATTGTGCTATTGATAAGACACCCCAAAGAGTTGACCCAGTATTCAGGAATTTGTAAACAGTAATCTGGCCTTTGACCAACATTTGGCTGTGACAGAAAGAAAATCATTCCATGTCACCCAACTTATAAGTAACAACATGGCATCCAAATCCAAGGAAGTCATAGTGCCACTTTACTCAGCCCGTATCAGACCCATCATTGAATACAATGCCTGACCAGACATATGTAAAAGTTGGAATGCCCACCAAGGTTACTTACCAGGACAATCCAGGGTATAAACACATTGTCCTATACAGATTGCCTGAATGCCCTATCTCTATTCTCAGTCTCCTACATGTTACTGAGAGACGATATATGTCTGGCATACAAAGCATCTCCTGATCCAATCTGATGGACCTTTTGCACATCTGCAATATGAACAGCATCAGAACTGCTAGACCCAAGGATTTAAACTTTGTGACATAAATAAGACATGTTGATGAGACAGATATGTAACTGGAAGCAATGTCAATTCAATGTATTATCTTAAACCAGAATGTGCCACTATATATCTTAAATCAAAATATTTCCACATGCCCTTAGAAAGTAACTCATAACTGTTTTGCAGAAACTAAAACAGGCAAATACCTTCTTCCCTTCCACAACTTGAATTAAGTTCTCTAACCAATGCATGCCTTTTCTTCACCAATTTTCCCAGTAGCATTGCCCTCTCTTCAGTTTAATCTGGAAACCATCTTACAGGGGAATGTTTGAACCCCAGACTATTACAGCACTTGACTGATTACACAATGATTTGAGTTCAGATGTGTATGGAAAAAAAATACCAGATCTTTAAAAACAATGGAATGAAAGAGGGATAAAAATGGTAGCCCAAAGACAACTGGCTCAAAATATATTTGTTTCTAATTTTGTCCATATGGGGTTGTAGTAGGGTTTCCATGAGAACAGCTGTTGCAAAAGAAAAAAACTGAGAACAACTTCTCAGTGTGGCATAACCAGCCTCATGAGACTGGATGGAGTATGTCAGACCTGCTTAGACACTCATCTATATTAATTATCTCAAATGTATGAAGAACAGAATTTGCCAATCTTCATTAAGTATGTTTGTCAAATGGATTTGGTGTATGCAGAATATTCAAAATACCAATAAAACTATACAAATTTGATAGCAGTAACTGTCTTTACTAAGGGTAGTAGAAGTCTCCTCCAGGAACAGTGACAGATTTTCCAGAGGGGCTAGGGAAAGTAAAGCTCCCCTATTAATGGCACAATTATATTTCTTTAAAGTAAAGAAACATGGCACATACCTCTCAGCCATTTGGTGTTTACCAAAAATACTGATTTCACCTATCATTCAGGGCCAGTCTCAAAATAGGAGCTGGCCCTTTTAATTCCTTAATTCCTTCCTGTGTTACAAGGAGGGTGATGCATGGATTCGAAGAGTCACAAGAAGCACAGAATATCTGAGATCATATGTCAAATGACCATATTAAGAGAGAGACTGTGAAATGCATTTTTTTAATCTTTGTGTAAGGAGTGAATTTTCTGTTGAGGACATGATCTGAGACAGTTTATTGTGTTTTTAGTTAAGGAGGAGAACACATAGCTGTAGATGCCACTGGCAAAATCATTTTTGCAAGTCAATGTCATTGTTCCATGTGTAGCTCCCACTGTATTTCATTGTAGAAGTAATAGATGGTAGTTTTCCATTACACCACAAGCTCCTTTTCAGGAATATAAAAGACAATTTCGAAAGTGAAAGAAGAGACTGGAACACTAGCTGAAGGAGGGAAGACTGAAACAGGTAGCTGAAGGGAAAAAGAGCCTTGCAGCATGACTGGGTTTTCTTTTCTAGTGCTTTGGGAAAGGGAAGTGAAGTAGCAGATTGTGTCTGTCTCTTGCTGAAATCCTGGATGATGGTATTTTGTGGAATCAGGAGAGAAGTCTGAAACCAGTAGCTCCACACCTACTATGATTCATCAAGAAAAGGAGTCCCCTTGGGCCTAGTACCAAGAAGCCACAGATGATTACCAATGGCTGGTGTCAGAACCATGTCCTTAAGCTCAATGCCAAAAAATGTGTCGTCATCCCCCTTGGGAAAAACCCGGTTCCCTTGAATTACCACATTAATGGTAGTCCACTGAACACAGAAGGCGTTATAAGAGATCTGGAACACAGGTTGACAGCAACCTCTCTTCTGACCACCATGCTGCCACTGTGGTCAGAAAGTCCTTCTATGTGGCACATCTCATTATTAAGGGACTTTGCATCCAGGAAGAAAGAGGTCATAGTCTCCCTCTACTCTTCTCTCATTAGGTCAGTCATTGAGTACAATGCCCCATTTGGCATGTACCTCAGTAGACACCTCCAACAACTGGAGAGGCCAGAAAAGTACCTCAGGAAGAGGATCCTAAGCCTTAAACACTTGTCCTATATGGACAGAATAAAAAAAACTCCAACTATTCTCTGTCTCATATCGCCTATTTAGAGGTGATCTCTGCTTGACTTACAAAGCCATGTTTGACCCAGCTCTGTTAGAAATGCTACATCGAAAGAAATCCCATTTCCTACGCACCACATGCTCCAGAGAACTCAACCTCATTACCACAATTAACAGAACATGCTGGAGGGACACGTTCATAACCCAGATACTGCCCATGCTATGAAACAGACTTCCCATACATGTCAAGCAGAGCACCTCACTGGCTGTCTTCAAGAGAAATCTTGATGAGTGGATGGAAATAGAAATATTATCTCGGGGATCACTCCAGTGACTCTACTCAACAGAGGCACTAGGAACTATGGTTGGGTGGCACAATGTCAGAGTAATCCTATGAGCTAGGCTTGTTAAGGCTCCAGGGCCTTTAGCCTAGTACACACTTATGAACCTATGAACTTAATAAAAAAAATTCAGTAGGCTATCCATTAGAAGAGTACAGTAACTTAAGTAAATAGATTTGATTTTTTTCTAGTTACCTGCTATGATTAGCAACATGGTGATGACTCAATATTTCCTTGTCATAGTGGCATGCAAAATAATAAAAAAAGTCCAGTCCAAAGTAACACATTGCTTCTGCATATATATGTGAAGTAATGATAACAGTATTGATAATGTTAACCTGTGAATTAACCCAAAATAGGATTGGACACTCTAAATTAGCCCTAGGCGTGAGTGTGTGCATGTGTGTGCCTTCTGTGGAAGGTTGGGCGCCGGGCTGGCAATTCGACACCGTAAAAAACTCCACTGCCAATCATGAGTGGACAGGTGATCTGCTGTGGTGACCCCTAACCGGGAAAAGCCGAAAGCAGAAGAAGAAGAAGATGAGACAGATATGTGTCACAGATGATCCCCATGGTTTGGAACAGGCACTCCATCCATGTGAAGCAGAGTCCATCACTAATGATATTTAAGCATAACCTTGTCCAATGGATGGAAAATTAGAAATTCTGCCCTGGACTAGCCCCTGTGTCTCTGCTAGACAGAAGCAAACAATAATGCCCAAGCTAACATAACCTCCACTCACATAACCTCTAGACACTTCTTAACTAACATACCCCCTCCTTATAAAGACCCATAATACATAGGGACACAACTCATTGAGGTTGCATGGCTAGGCTTATAAAGGCCTTGGTGGTTGTTACCCTAGTATACCTATGAACCTATGAACCACATTTATCTATATATCTATATCTATGTGTGCGTGTGTGTGTGTGTGTGTGTGTGTGTGTGTGTGTGTGTGTGTGTGTGTGTGTGTGTCTGTGTGTGTGTGTGTGTGTGTGTGTGTGTGTGTGTGTGTGTGTGTGTGTGTGTGTGCGTGTGTGTGTGTGTGTGTGTGTATGTGTGTGTGTGTGATCCATCAAAATTATGTTTCATCGAAACGTAAACCCTCAAACTCACTTTCACGAAAGTGCACTTTGTCAAAAATGCACTTTTGCGAAACACAAAATAATGAAAAACAAAATCAAACAGAAAAAAATAAAAACAAAAAAAAAACTAAATCACATTTATGTAGGGGGGCAAGCCCCCCTGCACCCCCACACCCCCCTACTTAAATATACTAGCTCTGAGATCGCACTACAGTGGGGTAAAGGATATATTCCCTTATCCCCACTGTAACACGATTCGGCAAATCAGCTTTCGCAAAAGTGTGCTTTCGATGTAGTGCACTTTCACAGAAGTGGGCTCGTCCTTCTGTTTGTCGATGATGTGTACTTTCGACAAACTTAAGGAGACCCATATATATATATACACACACACACACACACACACACACATATATATATATATATATATATATATATATATATATATATATATATATATATTAAATATAGATTTATATATATATATATATATATATATATATATATATATATATATATATAAATGCTCAGGTGGTTTACGTTTGGCATAGGATTTAACCCTCCCTTACAGGACCCATGATAGTGCTTGTTGCAATGATTTGATGGTTTGTGAGTCACCATAATGGGATAGTTACTTAGAAAGCCAACTTTGTATATATGTATGTATATGCATATACAGAGAGAGAATGGTCCGGTTGTTACTGTTCGACTCAGGACTTGACTCCCCACCCCCAAATGACTTGTGGTGGTGCTTTTTTCAGTTGGCATAATGGTTAACATCTTCACCTAAGAGATGCAAGGTACAAGTTTGATTCTAACATCTTATTTTTGGCTAGGCTTATAGTAGTCTGCAGACTGATAGCCTAGCATTTACCTAAGAGAGCCAGAGACAGAGAGTCTCACATACACATGCACTAATTAATGCATTACCCACTTGAAAGGCCTAAATTTAATATGCAACATTAACAAAACCTGTTGGAGAGACAGGTTTGTGTCCCAGAGGCTTCCCCATCTCTGGAATAAACTTCCCATACATGTCAAACAGAGTACGTCGCTGACCCTCTTCAAGTGAAACCTTGATGAGTGGATGGGAAACCACAAATTTGTCCCAGGGTGACAGGTGCTGACTGAGGTTTCTTTTCTGGGGATAAATTCTTGGCTAAGCTTGTAAGGGCACCAGGGCCATTGGCCTAGTAACCTCCTATATATATATATATATATATATATATATATATATATATATATATATATATATATATATATATATATATATATATGATCCTATAACAATAACAAATTAATTAGCTTAATAATATTGCATTTAATAGCACAGGTAGACAACATCTTACTCTCCCATCCTATATTTAATAGCATCATGTTTAACAGGTAAGTCAGTGAAAATCATAATACTCGTCTAGCAGGCAATTAGGATCTAATTACATTTTTAGGCAGTGCACACTGGCAAAATATGTTACATCTCTGACATTGTGATTTCACATTATACACACCTACTGTGCATATATGCACCATTGCTCAGCTTAGGATCAAACAAATAAGATGTGACACTGAGAATAAATATAATCTGTTTTACCAAATTATACTTTTAAAAACTAACATTTTACTAATTGTTGCCATTTTTCACAAATATCTAAAATTTCATATATCTTACTTTTCTACTTTTTTCTTATTTTTTCCGAGTTCTCTGATTTTATTCATATTGCAGAACATAGCAGCGTGTTTCACCTCTTGTACAATCATCATTATTACCACATTTCCATTTTAGATGGAAATATTAACAGTGTGAGCACATCTTCTATGATGAGGATCGGGTGACTAGTTCAGTAATGATCAGTTATCACATGTAAATGTTCCTAACTGCTCTGTGGCATGCAAAAGTAGAAT
Organism: Protopterus annectens; assembly: GCF_019279795.1. Taxonomy (NCBI): domain Eukaryota; kingdom Metazoa; phylum Chordata; order Ceratodontiformes; family Protopteridae; genus Protopterus; species Protopterus annectens. The sequence continues at coordinate 160,972,353 of NC_056730.1, read as the reverse complement.
TAAATGACCATTTAGCAAAGTAATGTCATACCATCCCCTTGTAAGGATACAGTTCAGCACAGACTGTACTTGCATAAGATATTGCGTCAGTTAAAGAGACTGACCTTTTAAACATGTGCAGATGGCCATTTTAGCTAAAACGAATGATAAGCTGAAGAAAATGCATTGGTCATCAACAAATCTGCTAATAAAGTTCATGGCCAAGCAAAATAAATACAAAACCTTGAAGAAGAGACTTAACACAGAAAGAATCTGGCAAAAAGAAATCTGCATTTGTAAATTGTCAGACAATAGTAGATTTTAAAACTGTGTCATCTGTGAAATGTTTCTACAGATTGTAACAAATAAAGTGTACACTGAAACATCCCATTGTCTTCTTGGCACTTCATTACACACTGCAGCTGAAATTGCTTTTGTTATGTGTTCTGCCTTTATTCTTATTACATGATTCCTGCAAAATATCTTATAACACAACCTTGTCTATGGTTTCAGTATACCTGCTGCCTTTACACTATAGTTTTAAGTTCCCATCCTGCTTGTTGTTGATAGTTGCCTAAGATGGGACAAGAATTTGGAGCACATAGTCATGTTAGAAAATTGTCTCACAAGCTCCACATAACCCTCACTTTACAATACAGTAAGTACTGTCCAGAGCATTTACATCTTGTATCTTATAATTAAGTTTGGCCAGCCTTAAAAGAAACAACCTTACAATGTGATTTTCCAGTAGTGCACTCCCATAATATTATTATTGTTCTAACTCTTTTTTAAAGTAATTCTTTAGAAATGGACTTTCACCGCAGAACATATGCTTTCTGGCCTACAGCCAGCCTTCCTAGCCATTTCTATACCTATTAAAAAACATCAAAAGAACTGTTAATCATGCGACTATTTTTCCAACCCCATAAGCTGCATTTATTTAGTTTCATGTACTATTCAACTTCCAGATTCTTTTTCAGCAATGTTTTCTGTTATTCCTTGTGACCACCAACTATTCTGCACAATATTACTTTATTTACCCTCCAAAATTTCAACAATGTTTTTTGTTATTCCTTGTGACCACCAACTATTCTGCACAATATTACTTTATTTACCCTCCAAAATTTCAACAATGTTTTTTGTTATTCCTTATGACCACCATCTATTCTGTCTCATATTACTTTCTTTACCTTTCAAAATTGGGGAAAAAAGATGAGTGGTAGAGGACAAATGAGAAGAAATCATAGTAATAAGGGGAAGATAAGTGAGGCAGCCTCCAATGAGAAATGGTTAAGGATGGATGGATCATCATGTCATGCAGTGCTGGGAGTGGTGTTTGTGAGATATATGTTAAGGACTTAGTCATTAAAGGCTTTTTGATGGAAAATGAAAGACAGAACAGGCAGTAGGTTAACACATTTTGCAAGCCTCCTGCTTTGTGCATGCCAGACCCTGACCACCACCAGAATAAAAACAGCTGAGCTGCGGCCTAATGTCTCTTTGAGTCTTGGCCAAACAGGTTTTGATAAGCTCACCTTGAATGAAACAGCTTGTAACCATGGAGAACATCAGCTGATAGATGGAGTATCCACAACCGATATTAACACTCCAAGCATAACAGGAGTATTGGCCCTAGGAGAAAGGGAATGGGATATGGTATCACCAGTTTATAGGCTATGTATGAAGAACAGGATGAGAAAGAGAGTAGGTGTAGTACCTGAAGGTTGGGATATGGATGCAGGGTAAAAGAATAATGAGAAGGAGATGGAGGAAATATCTAAGACATTAGCCACAAGATGGGACGGGGTAGCAGGGTAATCCTGGTGGATGATCTTAGTATATAGGTGTCAGCATATGTAAAAAAAAAAAAAAAAGAATACAGAAAGGCATAGACAAGATAAGGGCACAAAAAATTAAAAGAAAAGTCATAGTACCAGAGGAGTGCAAGCTTCTGGTGCTATACTGGAAATTCTCAATTTTAAAAGTACAGAAACTTGTGGAAATGTGCTAAATCTGTCTTTTTTTTAATCAACATTGGACTGAAGTAAACACCAGTCATTGAACTGGTGGGTTAATAATGATCATGGTATAATGTTTGTGATCATTGATTTAGTGTGAGGGTTATAACATTAAGAATTGAGAGTTGAGTGTTTGGGAGGGATTTGATGAGATAGGAAAGGAAGGAGCAGTGCAGAAGATAATACAACATGACAGTAACAGTGGAAATCTATAGATACATTTGGAACATACTGCAAATAGAAATGAGAATGTGCAGCAGGAGGAAAACTGAAGATAGGAGGAGGTGACATATCTGAAAGTGGGGTTCCTATTACCAGATCGAAAGACCGTTATCGCAAATATGAAAAGAGCGACATGGATTGCGTGAAAGACAGAAATGCTGAATGTCCAAAATAGCGAAAATTTAAATGTTGAAGTGTAATGGTTGGCCTGTCTGCGGTATAGCTCTGTAAGGTAAGTGTGCGATAGATAGGACTTTAGGGTTAGGATGTGGGTTAAGGTAAGTGAATAGATAGGTAATGTATGTAAGATTTAGTGTAGTGTTAAAAGTAGGGATTTATTTAACTGTATGTATGTGTATTATTTATTTTTTTTGGGTGTATGTCTGTAGGGGAAGTGTGCGGTAGTTACGGACCTTAGGGTTAGGGAGGGGTTAAGGATAGTGCATAGATAGTTGTGTATGTGGGGTTTAGTGTAGTGTTAGAAGTAGGGTTTTGGTGGTTTACTTTAGGTTAGTAGTAAGGTTTAGTTAGTGTATGTATGTGGTTTATTTATTTTGTTTGGGTAGGTAGTATGTAGCAGGTGGTGGGGTTGGCCGACTATGACAGTTCATTATTTTAATTTTCGCTGTTTAGTGCATTCAGGATTTTTGTGGTTCGCATTATAGGTGTTGACATTTAGGTATTCGAGTAAATGTTTTTTTGATTTGGTAATACAGACCCCTGAAAGTGAATATGCAACATGATGGAAAGGAATGTGTGTGTCTCTAAAGGAATGTGGGTGTCTCGTAAAGTGTGGGATGAGTACAATGGACTAAATGGTCTATGAGGAACCTAGGTGTGACAATGGGTGGTAGTGCCAGCTATGCCAGGAGAAGTAGGGCAGTGCATGCGTACCATATGCCAACATAGCTAGTTGGAGTTTTGAAAATAATTATATGTCATTTGCATATCAAACTGATTTTTACAGGTGCTTGGGTTGAAAATGTGCTTGTAAAGCTGCTTGTGTGAAAAATGTACCAACAGTGGGTCCTGCTGGATAGAAAAGAAATACACATGTATGTCAGACTGCATTGTAACTGTTGAAATAAATATATTGTAACAGAAGATACTGAAAGAGAAGAGGTTAATCTCAGTCCAGCTAATTTTGAAAAATAATCTGAAATTAAATTACCTGGTTTACGCCATAAAGATTGTATCTTACAGTTCTGATTTCAGCCAGAGACAAACTGTCTGTGAAAACCAGGACTAGGAATCCTACTGTATTGTCCTTAGCGGTGAACTAATTGCTAACCTGGAAGGATGGAGGTTTTGAAATGGTTTTATAGCTTTCAGTTGCTATAACACATCTCAGCAAAGCTCTATCTGTGTGTACGGTAACACACATATATATATATATATATATGTTCTTGATTCTGGTTTGGTTTCTAGTAAAAGGGGGTAGTATGGGAATCAGAGTCAGATGACCTATGTATGTGATGTCATTCTGTAATCCAGCACTGAAATTATATTTTAATACTAGATCAGAAAGAAGTCAGAGGGCAGTTTGTTTTTGAAACTTGACCAAGAAGGAAGACGGAACACCCACTTCATCTGGCCTTCCTTTAGTAAGTAACCGGGAAATAGTAATTCTTTAGATCAGTCAGGAAAATATAGTGAGATTAGTTAAGTACTGTTTTTCAGTATCTGTATGAATCTATCCATCTTTGTTATTTTTAATATTTCCTTTGTTTGAAACTCTGATTTTATTGTAAATAGATATTTAGTATTCTCATGTTCTTTTATTATTATTATTAAATATATTTAAACTTTTCATTGTGTCCGGTTCTTTACAGAATATTTTAACTTTTGAGAGTACTTATATTTATTTGGTGACAGTGTGGCTGCTCCTGAAGCCTTGCTGCATTGGTCAAACACTACCATTTGTATCAGCATTAAATTTACAAAGTATAATTGGATACCCTTGTAAGAGCCTTAGAGTCTCTGGTTTTGGAGTGTTCTGCTGGTGGTGGAACTACCTTATAGTTTGGGCATAGCTGGCAAATCTGTGCCAGCCTTTCCCAGGTGTGTGTGTGTGTGTGTGTGTGTGTGTGTGTGTGTGTGTGTGTGTGTGTGTGTGTGTGAAAATCAAATCTCAAAGAGAGTGTGTGTGTGTGTGTGTGTGTGTGTGTGTGTGTGTGTGTGTGTGTGTGTGTGTGTGTGTGTGTGTGTGTGTGTGTGTGTGTGTGTTTGTGTGTGTCAGCTACTTGGAGCAGGAACAAAGAGCACTGGTTTCACAGAGAGGATGGTGGAGGAATTGGCTTGGAACATTTGGCTGAGGACTCAGCTCTACAGTTGTGCCAGTGGGAGTCTTACTGGGGGCCTAGAGAGAGAGAGAGAGAGAGATGGAACCCGAGCCCCTGGACTGAGTGTGCTTCCTGTGTGCTCTTAAGGGAAATTATGCTTGGTACAGAGTTGCATCTGTAAATATTGTGTGTATCTATTTTTGTTCCAAATGAACATCCCTCACAGGTGTCACTGATGAGGATTCAGGCTCCTTGATTACTGGCCCAGGGCAAGGATGTCACACTATGAAAGTAGCAGCTTGAGTTATAAGGACAGCTAAGGCAGCTTTTGAGGACAGGTGTGTTTAGGGTCCAACATATGGGGACAAACATTATGTATCTAAAGTTAGAAATGAGGGAAAAGTTATAGAGAATATGGGCTTTTGGAAGTACATGAGGAAGGCTAGCAGAGATCCATATAAGAAGGGTAGTACTAAGCACATTCATCAGATTTCTGTTCACAGAAGAACACTGTCAGCAGTGTACCATCCTAGGAAAGTTGAATAGCTGTGAATGAAGTTAGTTGGAAAAAAATAGAGTAATGATCAGAGACAATGTGGAAATTAGTTCAAGTTGGTAAACAGCAGCACAACACAGAGGTCAGAGAGTTTACCTCACGGTATATTATGAAAACTGCTAGAATAGTTTAGAGGGTTTTTTTTGCAAGATTGCATAGGCATACACTGAACTGCTCATTAGGTACCAAGGACTAGAGGGTGGCTATATTACTGTCATTTCTCAAAAGGTGGTGTGCAGGAAATAGCTGTTTTGTTATAAGCCATTTGCTCTTACTTCCATCCCTAAGAAAGAAATTTACAGACTAGGCTGATAGAACTCCCGAATGATAATGAACGGGAAGCTAGAGAGCAGCAATGCTTTTAATTGCAAAGGTTTTCCTAGTCCAGAATGATACAGTTTTATAACTGTGCAACAGCAGAGGTAAACAAAAGCAGTCCAACCAATCTGAAATATCTGTACGTTAACAAGGCCTCTGGTACCACATGCCATACAAGGGCAGTGGTAGAGATTACCAGAATGGTAAATGGATCAACTTAGCAAGGTTAATAAGGAAGCAGTTAACATATCAATGATAAGTGTGGAGTTCTCACAAGCAGTCAATCATCACCTTGTAATCGTCTATCAAGTTGAGGACAATTACCTCATTTGCTGGCTATGTACCCTTCTTATTACATATTTGCTTAAAGATGTGAGACTTTGTATACTTAAATACAGTGACATTGCATCCTTAAGTAAGGTTAAATGCTGCTCCATCAAAATTAAGTTGCATATCATAACTTACATGCTGACTGCCTTCCAGCTATCATGCCCTATCTCCCATGCTCTGGAATAGGCTTCCATGTGAGCAAGGTCCATCCCTAGCCTTATTTAAACGTAACCTTGACCAATGGATGGGAAATCTGAAATTTACCCTGGGTAATCGGTGATGCTTAGAGTAAGAGGAAGATGAGGTGGGGATGAGTTGGGAAAAGGGCAAAAGTTTGATTCATTCATTCATTCATTCATTCATTCATTGATTTATTCATTCATTCATTTATTTATTTATTTATGAGTTGCTTCTTCTCTGAAAAACTTTTTAACAAATCATGAAAAGATGAATACACACCTAAAACAGGCTATAAATATTGTTCAGAATGTGTACCTGAAAGCTAAATGTAGAAATTATTCTGTGTCATAGATGTGTGAGCAAATCAAACATGGCTATAAACCTCTTACAGCTTATACATTTATAGATGACTTGCAGTTTATCAAATGCATACAAAAGTAGTCATGGCCAGGTAGCATGAGTATTCCCAATCTGTAGTGAGATGTGCATCTCTGTATATACTTACATATGAGCATGCGTACTTGGATCGATACATGGGGTGATTAAATAAGTAATAACATAAAACAATAAGGTATAATTGAATGAAATTGGGTGTCAGAAAGAAGGAAGGAAGGCTATGAGGTAGCAAGGAAAAGTTTAGAGTAAGTAATAAAGAATATGAAAGTGATGATGGAGAAGCCCAAGAATGAAAAAATAAAGTAATGTCAGACAAAACTCTTAGATATATCAGTGGAAAGCAGAACATGAAGAAAAATACTGGGATTCTGCAGAGGGAGGAGAATAGTTATCAATGAGCAAAAGAGAATGCATACAATTATGTGTTTTCACCTGTGCTTATGGAGAAAAAGAAGTGAAGAGTGTCAATATCATATGCAAAATGAATGCTCAATTGGAAGAGCTTGACAGAAGTAGATACTACAATAACAGGGATTATAGCACAATTAGGCACATTATGGGATGAGAAGTCAAAGGAAATGGATGGACTTCTATGCTGATTTTCAAAACATTAGAAGAGAGGTCATTGTAAACTACGTAAGATGTCTAGGAAGTCCATAAGAGTTCTACTGACTGAAAGAGGGCTAAAGTGATATGTCTGTTCAAGGGTATGAGTGTAGGAATGACCATAGCAACTAACTCCATAATGGAAAGTAAATTTTTATTTATTTATTTATTTATATTATTTTACATTTGTTAACCGGGAAATTCCGACTGGACACACATCCATTTTCAGCGGAGGCCGGGTGAGAAAAGCTCCAATAGCATGTCATTAAGAAATTACACAAGAATATCATACAGAGATATAGGTTCCATAGAAACATAAGTTGTGTATAAATTAATAATTCCTTTAGTAAAGTCAGCATACAGCATTCTAGTAGTAGGGTTTATATAGAATATAAAATATAAACACACAAGAAAAAATGTTTTTTCTTTCTAAATTATGAGTACTCTCAATATTGTGTTACAGAAATAACCAGTGATTATTAAGCTTTACAGTGAAAGGAATTAGGGGACCTTTAGTAGAATCCTTGAACATGGTATTGGTGCAAATTAACCTCGGGAGTAGCATGAACAAAGCCAGTTGTTTGAGAAGTGGGTTCTCAGGAGTTTCTTAAATTGAATAGTGGAGGTAGTGGAGGTTATTTGGCTAGGCAGTGAGTTCCAGATTTTGGCAATAGTGCAGGCAAAGAGAGATTTGCCTGCATAATTTTTGTGCCTGATAATGCTTATTAGGTTCTGAGAACTAGATTGTAAGGCTCTGGTAGGGATGTGGGGGTTAATTACCTGTTGAAGTTCAGGTTTTTTTCAGGAAGGTAGAAGAGATTATGCACTAGTGTGAGTTGATTAAACAGAAGTAGTTGAGGTATCTTGAGCCAATTGAGTTAGTTAAGGGCGAGACAGTGGTGGGATTTGTATGAGGTTTCAGTAGCAAACTTGGCTATTTTGGTATAACAAGATTCCATTTTGTTCAGATCACTCTGGCGGAGATTAGTAAGGATGGAAGAGGCATAGAGAAGGATGGATAAGAGATGAGTTCTTGCAACAGTAACTTCGGTTTGTTTAGTTATAAAGTGTTTGATCCTATAGAGAAGGCCTAGTTTTTTATTAACTTTTTTAATGGTTTGTGCTATATGGATGTCAAATTTGAGGTTATTGTCTATTTCTCCATCTAACAGTTTAGCATGTGCAGTTGGAGTGATTTGAATGTTATCTTTGGAGTGAATAGTGAAAGTGTTGTTGTGGGGGAGAGCATGATCTGGACCAAAAAACTTACTTTAGTTTTTGGGGGGTTAAGAATAAGTTTGTGTTTGTGAACCATGTTTCGGCTAAAGTAAAAGTGTTTTGGGTGAGGATTTGCAGTTCCTTTAATGTGGGAGTGGCACTTATAAGGGTGGTGTCATCTGCGTATTGTACTACTGATGCTGTGAGTGAGGAGGAATTGATTTGGTTGGTGAATAATGAGAACAAGAGTGGGCCAAGGATGGATCCTTGAGGGACACCTATGGATACTGGTAGCAGGGGAGACAGCTGGTCATGCCATAGGACTGCCTGCTGTCAACCAGATAAGTAGCTAGTAAACCATGATATAGTGGAGGGGCTGAGGCTTAGGGTAGATATAGTTTGGAGATGAATGTTATGGTCTACCATGTCAAAGATTTTAGATAAGTCTAAGAAAATGGAAGATACAAATAGTCCCTTGTTTCTATTGTGGTTAACTATATCTGTAAATGATAGCAATGCTATGGTGGTGCTGTGAGATGGTCTAAAGTGATGCTGAGTTTTGGAGATTAAGTTATTTTGTAAGAGGTACCGAAGTAGTTGAGAATGTACAACTCTCTCTAATATCTTGGATAGAGGTAAGAGTATTGCAACTGGGCAGTAGTTGGTGAGTTCTAAGGAGTTGTCCCCTTTGTGCAGTGGAATAATGTGTGATGCTTTTCACAGGGTGGGGACTTTGAATTCTGCAAGTGACCTGTTTATGAGGATGGACATGGGATAGGCTATGGTGTCTGCTGCTATCTGAAGGAATTTGGCTGGTAGGGTGTCAGCAGCTAGTGTGGTTGGCCTGAGTTTCTTAAGGAGCTTTGAAATAATTTTAGTGGGTACAGGGTGTAGGGAAAAGTTGATGGTATTGTTTTGAGTAGTAGGGTGGGTTTTGCTAGCACCTGGTATAGGGCTGCTAGTGGTATTGAGGGCATTGGTAAGGGTTTGGACTGTTTCAGTAAAGAACTTGTTAAATTGTGTGGAAATGTTGTCATGGTTGTTTGGTAGTACTGGGGTTGGGGTGGTGGCTTTACCTGGGTGGATTATGCCATTTATTGTAGCCCAAAATTTCTTAGGGTTGTTGGCAGATTTTTCCTGCATGTTTTTGTAGTAGTTACTTTAATCTAGTTTGATTTGTTTTTTGGCTTTGTTTCAAAGTTCTTGGTTGGTTTGCCTCAGATTACTGGTTTTGTTCTTTTGATATTGACTCCAGGTCTGATCCCTCTCTTTCATTGTAGTCTTAGTATCTTTAGTTAGCAATGGAGCATAGTTAGCTTTTAGTCTTATAGTTCTGGGAGGGGCATGACAGTTTAGGATTTGCAGGAAAGTGGAGTTAAAGTACTGCACGGCATCATCTAGAGATAGTAGTTTTAGGGGTGTCCATTTATACCTCTGTAGTGAATTGATGAAGTCAGTTGTTTAAAAGGTCTTTTTGTTACGTATTACTCTGAGGTTGGGTTGGCTTATGTAATGGGGTCTGTTCCTAATTAGGTAGGTTGGTTGATGATCACTTTGACTGTCAGGTAGACAGCCAGAGTGCCATGCTAAAGTGGGGTCAGATAACAGAATCCAGTCTAAGATGGATTTGTGTTTTGAGGTTTTGTCTGTTCTGGTTGGGGTGGATATAATGTGGATAAATCTATGGAAGTTAATGTAGGTAGTTGGAGTGTGGCTAGAGCAGTTCAGCCAGTCAATATGAAAGTCACCTAATAGTACAGTTTCTTGTGGCATGAAGTTTGAGATCCAGTTTAGCAGATTTTCCATTATAGTAGTGTTATTGCCTGGTGGACTGTAGCCACCTGCACTAATGGCATGTTTGTTTGAGTTTAGTTTTAATTTGGTAAGGATTAGTTCAATATCTTTGATTTCTTGAGTGTTATAATCAATTTGTTTAATGGTGAGATGATTTTGGAACAATATTGCTACGCCACCTCCCTTTTTCTCTACTCTATTTCTGTGTATTATGTTATAGCCAGGGGCTGTAATCTCATTATTATGGTGTTCTGGTTTAAACCATGTTTTAGTTAGCACTGCTATTTCTGGTTTATATACAGCTAAAAGGGCATGAAGGTCCTGGATTTTGTTAAGTATACTTCTTGCATTTATGTTAATGAAGAGGAGAGAGGAGGTAGGTCTATAGTATAGGGGGCTTGGCTGATTAGAGTCTGTGTAGGGTGTTGTGGTGGGCACTGGATTAGGGTGAATGTCACCACAGTGAATGAACTTGTGGAGTAGGTGAAGATACAGTTTAGTTAGTTTGTGTAGTAATTTAGTATGTTTTAATGAGGAGTGAGGGTTAGTTCTGACTGACAGTTTGTAGTGGGAGTAAGAGACTGATCTAGAGGAGATGAGGTTTAGTGGTGTGATAGGGAAGTTTCAATGTTTCAGGGGAGTGGATTGAGGTTCGGTTTGCCATTGTGGGGGGTACTGATATGTAGTGGAGTGTGGTAAGAGGAGAGGTAGGAGAGCAGGAGAAAGGTGATGATAGTACATAGGGAGAGTAGTGCTTCTATTAAGTGGGACTGTTGTTTATAGTTCATCATATTTGGTGAAGAGTGTTTAAGGGTAGTATCTCAAAGTAAGTGGGTTTGCTATACTAATAATGAGTGATAGTAAGGGTGTGGTGAAGGGTGTTGGTTTGTAAATGATATGTGTGGTGTGAAACTCTAACTGGGTGGGAGGGAACTGATAGAGGGTGTGGTGTCTAACTATAAATGTAATTGATATGGGGTGGGTGGGAATGGGGGTAGGGTAGAGGAGCGGAGTGAACGTAGTGAACGGATCTGGGCAGAGCCAGTAGTCCAAGACACTGGAGAGTTTGGGAGACTTTCAGTGTTATGTGAAAGAGAGCCTATTACTACAATATGTATCCTATATGGGTGGAAGGTAGTTATGTGGCAGTTAAGTAACCTTAGACTAAATTCAAACAAAATAATCAGTATAGCAGAGATGTGTTGTGTAATTCAGGGAGCTGGAGTGTGGGCAGGATGGGTAGGAAGAGGCAGAGGTGCACTCTAGATTATAGAGGAAAAGGAGTGGAGTATAACTAAGAAGGTTACATATATATATATATATATATATATATATATGTGTGTGTGTGTGTGTGTGTGTGTGTGTGTGTGTGTGTGTGTGTATATATATATATATATATATATATATATATATTACATAAATATAAAAATATATATATATATATATATATATATATATATAAATGTATATGACGGTGACAGAGGGTGCCTACAGCAACAAGGAAGAGCCCTAAGGGAAGTAGCATTATAGAGGAGGACGAAAAGCTATGGAGAGTTTGGAGATGGAAAGTGAGAATTTGAAGAAAATTGTTTAATATGGAGCTTCAGAATATAATCAACCATTCATGTGTAGCAGATGTTACAAATGAGAAGTGTTTATCTGTCACCACTGAGAAGGAAGCGAGTCTGCTAAAGTGGTGCAGATAAAATAACTGGCATTAGGAGGGCTCGCAGATGATGTTCTGTTAAAAATAGTTGAGCAGGATGATTCATGTGACAACTCTGTTGTTTCATGGGTTGAGACGATAACTTTTTCAGAAGAGATGAGGATGGTAATATGGAAAAGGAACCAGGTGATGTGCTAGCAGAGAATGCAGCAGTTGTATCTTATGTAGCAGTAACAGAAAGTAAAAGAGGAAAGCAGAAATAAACTGAACGGCTCTGGTTTTGTGGCAGCAGATAATGCATTCACTAAACATATGTAGCAGTGAGAGCAGACAAAAAGGAGAGCAGGATTGCAGCAATCAACTATAAATAAAACTGTTTTTAGGAGAAAAGAAAAGACCAGCTGTGAGAATAAAAACAAAAATGACACTGAAATAAACAGATATTATGAAAGGGACAACTTGGTAACTGCTCTGGGTTTTACATCTCAAAGTCTGTCTTTTATACTGAGACAGAAACATTTTATAAGTTAACATTTGAAACTAATGGACTGACAATGAACTTTCTTGAACTGTGTAACAAAAAGAAGGACATTTATCTATGGAACAAGTATTTATTTTCTGGTAGTAACTGAAATGTTACAAAATGTTACTTTGTAGTTTAGAACTGATGAAATGGAAGAATACATTATTAAAAATCCATGCAGGCTCTGTGAGAAACTATTGACAATATTGTGAATGTTAGAGATGAGAGAAACTTATGGAATGGAAGGTGGAGGGTGAAAGATGTTTTGAAATGTGAAAAAAATATGGAGAAACCCTTGCCAAGTGTTATTTTTGTGGCTGGTCATACAGGAACATTAAGATATGCGGAACAGCTTAAATCATATTTCTTTTGTGGGGACATTTCTCATTTAATTAATGATTATGACTTGGTGCAATGTAACCAGTTTGGGGAGAAAACCTACAGCAAGAAGGTGTGTGCCTGAATGCAGGTGACATGTTCAGACGGATTAATAGCAAATAGTAAATAATGAAAAAGAAAGGGAAAGGGAGGAAAACATGCATGGGCAAAGACAACAAGAGGCTGGGGAGAGGGTGAACTACATGAAAAAGAAACTGTAGAAGAAGAAAAAATATGGAGGGGAAAATGAGGAGAGAGACCGCATACAGTAAAACAGATGATATATATATATATATATATATATATATATATATATATATATATATAGATATATAGATATATATAGATATAGATATAGATATATTTATTTATTTATTTACTTATTTATTTTTTGAAGTTCTAACTAGTAGAAGATCTAATTCCAAGGATCAAGGATTATTTGTACATAACCCCAGGGAAAAATTCATTTGGGGAAAGAATAAAAATAAGAAAGCAAAAATTTAAAAATATTTCTCCTAAACTTAAAAAGAAAGAAAACCCACAATTTTAGAGTATTTTTCAGAAAATGTGAACAACATTCTTAACACTGTAAGAAATATAGGGACATTGCAATGTTTTTTTAACTGCGATGTGGGTTTTATTCTGTTAGAGAATGTAAGATTCCTGACAAGTGAAGAAAGACTGCAATCACAAACATTGCAGAAGGGAAATATAATATAGAACTTGGGACATGAGCATTGTACTGGAGTGGTTGTGTGTGTAAATACAAAAGGTGAAAATACTAGATGTAATATTTGTCACAATGGGAAAGATAACTACTGTGGATATAAGGTAGAGAAAATATGTTTATAGAAGTATAACATTATATGCATATACAAATAGTAAGGAAAGAGAGAATCTGTTTCATCAAATATTAGACTATGTGGTTGCTGACATGAAAATTATAACTGCAAAGGACTTTGTGATTTAAGGGGAAAATGTAAAAAGAAAGTGAAACATAAAACAATACAGGAAGTGATAAAATGTGGCAAATTGGCTGTGTAGAACAAAGTGGGGGCACTTGGATCTGTATTCTGAAAGTGATTATTTTGCATTATCAGAATGTTTGGTAGTAGCAGATGGCAATACAGTTTTTCAGACCATTTAGCAATATGGATAGAGGTGATGGAAGAAAGGGAATATATTAAAATAGGAAAGGGAATACAAGAATAAATAATAAATTAAGGGATGAAATCAAACAGAGTGAAAGTCTTAATCAATGGGTGACTGAGTAAACAATATGCATGATATGTGGTATAAGACAAGGATGTCCATGAGTGGAACAGTGTTTGTATTGGTAATGAATGCGATAGTGGGTGAAGAAGTTTATAAAATGGAAGATGCTAGATATGTGAAGCAAAAGGAGGTGGTCTTCACAGTAGTTTTGACATATGCAGATGATGTTGCAGTTGGTAATAACAAAATGTGGTTGAGGGAAGTTTTGGTCTGTCTGAATGGATGTTTAAAGGAAATGGGTAATACTTTGTATAAAGATAAAGGTATGGGTTTGGAGGACATTGTGGCAACTGTAGCTGTGTATTTTTCAATTAAGTTTCTTTACTAGGGATAAAAGTTCGGAAAATGATATAGTTATGATGCAATGGGAGGATTTGATAAAATAAATGAAATAAATATATCTTCTGATAAGACATATAGATTAGCAATCAGGAAAAAGGTTTATCTGGTAAATTATGTATTAATGGGAAAATAGTATATATGTCAAGTGTTTATATGATCTCAGGAAAAATATGAAAAGAAAATTATACAGTTGCTGTTTTCTTTCATATGAGGTTCAGAATTAAACCAACTAAAAAGAGTTGTGCTGTCTATGAGTGGGGATGAATGGAGATTGGGGTTATTAAATCCGGTTCTTTATTCTGCTTTCTTTTTAAGTTGTATAGAATATTAAAGTGGGTAAAGGAAGAAAATGAGGGATTAATAATGAGAATGTTAAAAAATAAGTACAAAAAGTTCTGGGAGATGATGCAAATGAGAAAAAGAGAAAAAGAATATGTAAATGAAGAAATGAAAAAGTATCAAGAAAAAATATTAACAAGGAAAATAAAAATTAGAGTAAGATGGAAGGATGTGTTATAATAATGTGATGAAACAATATTATTATGTAAATCTATGGGAAACTTTGCCAAAACAATTGATTAAAGCCATTAAAGTAATGAAAAAGGGGTTAACCATGATAGCAGAGTGTCAGGATTTCTTATAGACTGGCAATAAATAAGTTACCAATAAAGGAGAATATGTTATATAAAAGAAAGTTTAAAGAGTGTGTTTATTTTGTGGAAGGTAGAGACAACAGAGCATGTTTTTTAATGTAAAAGTGTGGTGAAACTCTGAAAAATGTGTGAAGAAAATGTTTTTGGCAACATTAATGATATAAACAATATAGATATGAATATGATTATGTATGGATATTATAAGATCAAGAAGAAAGAATACATGAGAACGGTATATAAGAATTTATTTTGTGTAATATGGGTTATTTAGAAAGAAAGATTGAATGCAACTTTTTTAATGGGAAATGGATTTTAGCAGATAAATTATGAAAAATTAGATTATGGTTGTGGAAAAAGAGTGAGGGTCAGATAGGAAAGAATAACAATGAGGATGTTATAAGAAAAATGATAAGACCAATTTTCTTTCTCTAATAACTTAATTTCACTGTGGTTGATGCACTCTTTTTTAATTGCTCATGTGAATGCTTCCAACTGTAGAAAATATTCCTTTCACATTGTCAGCCTCACTAGCAAAGAAATCCATGTAACAGACTTATGTCTATCTCTGTATAACTCCATAACCTTATTCACTGTTATCTCACATATGTTAATGAAAAGGTAACTGCTTTTTACTGGTTCTTTCCTGCCTGTTATATAATTTGCTATGCCTGGCACATGTATTTGTATTTTTATACTGCTATTCTTAGTATATGTAATTGTATTTTCACTCATGTTATTTCTGCAGCTTTTCTCCCAGGCCTCTGCTGAAAAAGGACCTATGTCCAGTTGGACTTTCCTGGTAAATAAATGTAAAATAAAATAAATAAAATAAAAATAAATAAATACTAAAAATAGAAATTGGTATATATGTGCCTATAACGATGTACATTTTTTAAATATGTGAATAATGTTTTTTATGTTGTATTAAATAAAGGATTCCCACTCTTTCTTTTTCCAAAACAGTTTTATTAGAATTAAAATTAAGAAATAAATATGTACATTAGAAATGAACAATTTTCAAATAGATAGTCAAATAGTAATACAACAGAAGAAAAAAACTATATACAAAGACACTCAACAATTATAAATTGATTAAATAATTACTTTTGTAATAAATTGTAGACTTTTTTCCATATATTGCATTTAACAGTATTCCGAGGGGATCTTGATTTGATAGTTAAATATTCCATATTACAGACTTCCAGAAGTAAAGATTTGAATTCTTGAATCGAGGGAGTAGTATTGTATTTCCAGTTTCTTGAATTATTTTTATGACAACTGATAATATAAGTCCAGACTAAAGATTGATTAACTTTGCTTATAGAATTAGGTACAGTTGTATTGAAAATAACAAGTGACTTGGTGAGAGTAAAATTATCTGTAAAGATAGCTTGTAAAAAGGAATTAACATTTTTCCAAAATTCATTTAAAATTACACAATCATATACCATGTGAGCCCATTCTGCATTTACTTCTATATTACATCTCCAACAATTGACATTATTTTTATTAAATTTACTAAGAGAGAACGGGTTAATAAAAGATCTGTGTAAATATCTCCAAGTAAAAAGTTTCCATTTCAATGATAAGGTGGTAAAACCAGCTGATTGTAATATGTTTATTTTATCATCTTCTGTAGGAGGATGATTATTAATTAAAGTAAAGTAATTCCAATTGGTATCTGAAACAGCTTCCATGTCAAGATTAATTAGTTTATATATGTGAGATAATATGTTTTTGGTAAGAGATTTATGTTGTATAGATAAAACCATATATTGAATAATCTTAGGTATTGAATTCTTAGTTGTAAAAGACATAGTATCAAACTTATTTAAAATATATTTCCTTGCTTCATGTAAGTCCAACCAAGAAAGAGAGACATCTTTATATTAATTTTTAAGTATGTTAATAGATTTTAAGTCATTATCTGACATAATGTGTAACCAAAATATTATTTTTTATCTTTAAATGAACACATTTTTGAGTAATCAGAGGAAAATATAACACTATGTGTGTAGGCTATTGGAAATAACAGAAATAACCAATCTTTAAAATTATTAAATTTAAACATTAAATTTCTGAAAGATCTCAACAAAAGAGTTATATAATTTGATTTAAAATTCTGAGTATTATTAAAAGAAATGTATTATTTTAAAACCCATATGGAAGTATTATTTAATATGTCTGTTTTCTGTGATCTGTTGTTATTTATTGCTTTACAAGCTAAAATTTCTAGAATTTTTCCAATTGGCTGAATATTGTGGATCTATAAGAAGAGAAATAGTTTTAACCATTGATGAGATTGCATACATTTCTAAATTCAGGATGGTTATACCTCCATTATTCCAAGTTTTCATATGGGTGGACCAAGCTATTCTGGATTTGGTCAGATGCATCACAGAATTGATTTTTTTAATAATATAAGTAGGAGATTGATTGAATAATATACAAAATTTTGGGTTGAAAGATCATCTTAATTATTAAAAGTTTCTCATCCATTGAGAATGGGATCTTATTCCATTTCTGAGTAAGGTTTTCTATTATCTTTAGACTTTTATTATAGTTTATTTGAACAATATCTTTAATACTTTTAGTAATCACAATACCCAAATAACATATTTCTTCTGAGAGTGTTATGTATTTTTATAATCATCCTGTAAATCAAATTTCTTAGGGCCAATTATTAATATTTGGGTTTTGCCATTATTAAAGCTTAACCCTGTGTTTTTTTTGAAAATACTACATATCTGACAATAATGCTCTGATGGATTTCTTATTTCCTTCTAATGTAATTAGAATATCATCAGCAAACATTTGTATTTTGGAGGATTCAATTGAGGTTATCTTGTATCCTTCAAATTCCACATTATTTCTTATCAAGTTGGCTCAGGGCTCCATGATTAATGTAAATAATAAGGGAGATAATGGACAACCTTGTTTGGTACCCTTAATGATGGGAATATTTTGAGAAATATTTGTTCCTATTTTAATATATGCTTGGCAATCTTTATATAATTGGGTTATTAAATTAATAAAATGATTTGAAAAATTTAAACTTTGTAATAAAATAAATAAGTAATCCCAATTAACCAAATTGAATGCACAGTTTATATCTAGACTAATTAATGTTAGGCTTTTATTTAAAGGTTTGACTGATTCTATTAAAGATAATGTTCTTTTGATGTTATCATAAGAATCTCTATTTATAATGAAACCAGTTTGACCATCTTCTACTAGTGATGGTAAAAAGATTTTAAGCCTATCAGCATATATTGACATAAACATTTTATAGTCAACATTTAACAAAGAAATTGGCCTATATGATGAGCAATGAATGGGATCTTTATTGGATTTCAGGATGGGGGAGATAAATGTGTATTTCCATGAGGGTGGAGTTATATTTCTATTTTGAGCACTGTTGTAAACCTTATGTAATAATTCTAATGTATTCAAAGGCAAGATCTTATAAATCTCACGAATAATGCCGTCATTTCCTGGAGCTTTATTTAATTTTAATTTGGTAATTTGTGTTTCAATATCTTTTAAAGTAATGGGTTTGTCTATAATATTAGTTAGTTCAGTTGATAGTTTATTTTGGGTATATTTATTAATAAAGGTTCTGATTTCTTCATTAGAATCAATTGTCTCAGTATGCAGATTTATATTAATGAAAATGTGTCTAAATTCTATCAATATATTTTGTATGTCTGAGACTGTCCTTTTTTCCTTAGGTGAATATATTTCATTTATATGATTAAATTTGGATAGTCTTTTAGTTTTATTGGCTAACATGTTGAGTGACCATGGATTAGTGGAAAATTGTATAAATTTAAATTTTTCCAAAGCAATCATAGTTTTATGATTTAATATCTCTAGATACTTATTGTTTAGTGCATTTATTTCCTTCTTTTTTTCCATTTTTATCTAAATCTTTCTCTTGATTCTGTTTTAATATATCTAATTTATTTTGTATGTCAAGTAGTTGTTCATCCCAACCTTTCTTTTTTTATAAAACCAATTAAGAGTTCTTCCATAAAGATAAGACTTAAGAGCACCCTATATATAGATTTCACTGGTTTCATTAGGGTTATTAGTGTCCATAAAGATCCAAGTTTCTAAATCTATAAATTCTTTAAATTCCTTTAATTTTGCTTTATAAGCCGGTATTCTTCTTATTTGGGTACCATAATTACTATTAATTATAATGTAAAATATAATGGGATTATGATCTGAAATTGGACATGTGATTATTTTGGTATCTATTAAAGAATCTATTAAGTTATTAGTGAAAAAACTCTATCTATCTTAAAAAAATGTATTATGTCTGTGGGAAAAAAGTATATAATAAAGAAACGGGATTTGCGAAATTACTTATATCTTTTAATAAATATATTTATGAGAATTCCTTTAATTTTTTAGCTGATAGTGTGATTTTTCTCTTATTACTTGAAGTTGAATCTTTGGTGTCCAGAATACAGTTTAAATCTCCTGCCAGTACTATTTTCCCTTTAGATAATTGTATAATAACGTCTAAATGCTGTTTCACGGTGTTAGTTCCTATTCCTGGGATCCAATATATATTTACTAACATATAAAGCTTCTTATTTAATTCAATTGAAACAAGACAAAACATTCCTTTATCATCTCTAAATGTGCCAATTATTTTTGGACTTGGCAAAGAATTGTTCCATAGTATTGCAACTCCTCTTTTTTTGAGTGTGTTCTGAACTTACTAGTACTTTATATGATTTATTATTTAGTCTGACTATATCTTAATTTATTAAATGTGTTTCTTGTAGAAATGTTAATTGAGATTTATGTAATTTGATTAATTTAAATAAATTATCCCTCTTTCTAGGATTGTTTATACCATTTATGTTTAGAGACATACTTCTGAATGAGTTCATTTAATGGAATATAGAGAATATAAGAAAGTTATTAACCAAATTAATGTATTATTATTACATGTAGAAATAATGTATAATTGATTATGCTTAACATCTAATAGAGATAAAAGTAAAATATTATTTATTTCTTTATCAGTGTTTGAGAATGTCAAAAGAATAAATGTTATAAAACTCTGATTATAACAATCACAAAAATTATAACCCCTTAGAACCCACCTGGAGGATAAAAGTCCCAATTTGAGTGGCATACTATCACTCAAATTAGCCTTCTAACCAATAACAACCTCTATTCAGCAACTGTCTAATAAGAGATATATACTTAGAATTAATATGGCTTCATATGAAAACATATTAATATATTATTAGTACACAAGAATAACATAAACAAGATAAAACATTAATAGAATAGCTATACATTAAATATATTTCATCTGAACTGTATAAGAAAAAGTAAAATATAACCATAATCATTCATATGGAATATTATTAAAGGATATATTGTCAAACAAC
The DNA here is from genome assembly GCF_019279795.1 of Protopterus annectens. Classification (NCBI taxonomy): domain Eukaryota; kingdom Metazoa; phylum Chordata; order Ceratodontiformes; family Protopteridae; genus Protopterus; species Protopterus annectens. Next base: position 160,952,200 of record NC_056730.1, on the reverse strand, counting down.
AGTTTCAATTTGTTCTAGAATAATAATAAACTTCAATCCATAAAACAGTAATCTAATATCTATTTGTTCTGAAATATATTGTAAATATATAAGTAGAGTGACTTTGGTGAACCAGTGTATGAATATATAATATTTATATGTTCTATTGTGACATTATTTACCTTAGTGTCTTAACTGTTTAAGTTATCACTTTTCTTATAACTATTCATCAAATATAACAGTTCCAATGTACTTCATAACATGAAAACTCTTTAGAAGTATCTATTGCAACAAAACTAAAATAACTGATATATTTATATTTATATTTGTATAATATTAAAAATTACATATTATTTATAAGTGAGAATCAATCTTCACAAAATTACAATTAATGAGGAAATTTTTGTGTTGCAAAGGTACCAATAAAGTGCAGCCAAGTAAAAAGAATTGAATATCAAAAGCACATCTTGCTGAATTATTCTTAAACATAAGTAAGTAACTTTAAAGTTCAAGCTTTTCTTGACTGCAGTAATGGGATGATGATTTCAGAGAGACATATTAATACTGAACTAATTATAGTAGTAGGATACACCTTCATAACTGAAGCAGGTCTACACTTCATATATATATATATATATATATATATATATATATATATATATATATATATATATATATATATATAGTTCCCTATCAGAAGCTTGAAACACTATAAGCCTGAAAATCAAAATCCTGAAAACTATAGACTGAAAGTTCAAAATCCTGAAAGCCCAAAATCCTGAAAACACAAATAATGCTAATATGTCACTATAAAGACACTAATATCTACCAACTGACCCTGACCCTAACCCTAACCCTAAGGTCCGTCACTATCGCACACTCACCTGACCCGCGCCCTAACCCTAACTCACTTAAACCACCCCTAACCCCAATATTTGTCACTATTGCATACATGCCTAACCTGCGCCCTAACCCTAACTCACTTAAACCGCCTCTAACCCTAACATAAAACCAACCACACACTTACCTGAACCCAACGCATGACCCAACACCACAGGGCTAACAATAGCAAAGCCACAATGACGTCAGTATGTCCATTTTGTGTTTTCAGGATTTTGAGTTTCGGGATTTTGGGCTTTCAGGATTTTGAACTTTCAGTCTATAGTTTTCAGGATTTTGATTTTCAGGCTCATAGTGTTTCAGGCTTCTGATAGGGAGCCATATATATATATATATATATATATATATATATATATATATATATATATATATATATATATATGTGTGTGTGTGTGTGTGTGTGTGTGCGTGTGTATGTGTGTCTGCATGTGTGTGTGCGTGTGTGCATGTGTGTGTGTGTGTGTGTGTGTGTGTGTGTGTGTGTGTGTGTGTGTGTGTGTGTGTGTGTGTGTGTGTGTATGTATGTGTGTGAGTAAGGAATGAGATAATCTAAACCTGCTTCTCAACAGAATCAAAATGATTGCATAAACCTTTAAGGACACTTTTAGAAACTTACTATATGAATATTAGTAAAATTAATAAAGATAATAATTGTGAAAGTGGTAATCAGCCTTTCATATTCTGGTGTAAGTTAATGTTTACTACTCAGACTTTTCTATTCATTTCCCTCCATCTCCTTTCTTAAAACATTTCCTTTTCAAGGGTATGAGAAAAAGTAATTTAATGGCTTTAAACTTCTCTTCTCAGATCTATAATAAAAGTAGTGAAGGTGATCCCATTTTATTGTATGCGTTTGAAGGTTCTATGTGACTGTTGTAATCTCACCAGTTCAAGGTTCAATCTGTTACATCAGGATTCAAGTGTCAAAGCAGGAGGAAACAGTTATATTTGAAGAGACTTCTCTTGTCTGATCGCGAGTCTCATTAGGTCAAATTAACACATGAGAATATCTCAGCGGGAAATGTAAGTAAACATTTTAAATTGAAGCTTCTGAGCAGCTTGAGCCTTATCCATTGCATACAGACCTGGTATCCTGAAAAAAAAGGCAGAGAGAAAAAAAAAATGGAACCAAGCCACCACAGTACTTTTATGTTCAAAACATCCTTCACTAAAACTTCACATATTATATCCATTCGCACCACCACCAAATCACTAAACAAAACCCAATTATGAAATAAGTGAGGGTAACCAGTACTTATTACAAAACGCTAACACTTCTAATTATACAAGGCATTTTATTTAAACGCCATAAACAACTACTAACTGAACAATCCCTGAACACGATAAGCATTTCATGAAACAAGACTAGAAGCCTATAAACTACAATGTCGCTAACAGCAACCATCTCTGCCCTACATATTCCACAAAACATATAGTAAACAACGCTTCCACCATCCATAGTCACCACATGCTGCAACATATACCACAAATAAAAGACATCAAAGACACATCCATAAATTCAAACAGCATGCTTATATCACTACCGAACATCAGTTAGCATTTGCCTTTGTCTTGCTACAAGAACAAGCTTCACAACACCATAACTTTCCAAAATAACCAAAAGATGAAATCAACAAACTACTCTAGTGACTTTATGAAGTAACAAACATCCTTTCAATTAAATAAATAATGCAATAGTACTACTTGATGTTCATTTTAAACAAGGAAATTAAAGAATATATTGTAACATGTACAATGTAGCAGGAAAAGGAAATTATTTAAATAATAACTTATCAGATGTCTCAATTTCTTTCTCCTCAACTTCTGGGTTTATTTTGTATCTAGTTTAGATATTATTAGTTTTGTATGTTGTGAAGATAAAGTCATTTCTTATGTTTTTTCTTTTGTTCTGTACTAACCCATGTTCCATTTTCAGCAAGTCTTTTTGTTCTAGTATTTATCCATTCCATATCTTCAACTTTTGCTAGTATTTTGTTTGTTTTAATGTAAGAGAAGGCAGAATATACATCCTCAAATATATTTGTAGTATTTTGATGAAAGATTTTTTAGTCTAGCAGGGAATAGTAGTTGTATTTTTATTTGATTTTTCTTTAGTTCTCTTATCAGTGGTAACAAAAACTTTTCTTTTAGATAATATCAAAGGAGAATAGCCATTGTCAAAGCATATCAAACTGTCTTTTATTTTGATTGGAGCTTTAGACCAAGCAGTTTTAAGGAAAACTTCTTTGTCATGTGAAGATAAAAGTTTGACAATTACAGATCTTGTTGAGTTATTTTTACTACTTTTTGGTGAAACCAATGACCTGTGCGCTCACTCAATTCCATATGATAGAGCTTCAGGAAGATCTAAAACTTCAGGTATCCAAGATGTCAGAAATTTCTCCATGTTATTATTTTCTATATTCTCAGGTAAGCCAAATATTCTTACATTATTATGACGGAACCGATTTTCAAGGTCATCTATTTTTGTTTGAAGTAATGTATTTTGCTTTAAAAGAAATTCTATGTTGTGCTCACCTTCCTGTATCCAAGTTTCCGTGTCATTTAATGCTGTTTCTATCCCAGAAATTAGTTGTTTTTGTTGCTGCATATCTTCATGAAGAATGTCCATCTGCTTTGAAGATTTTTCTTTAAAAGTATCCAATTTCATATCCAATCTGTCTATTTTGGAAGTTAACTCCTGGATATTAGTTAACAAAGATTGCAGATCCTTTTTAAAAGTTATGTCAGTATGTGAAGTTTTTGTGAAGCTCATGTTGACTGATGAGAAAGAACTTCTTTCCACTGATTTGACAGGAAAATTAATGGTATCAAAAGAAATGTTTTAATGCTATCGAAGTATACTATATAAAGAATCCAATGATATAAAAATATCCACTATTAGAATAGTATTTTTAAAAAATTCCTGTCAAAAGTAATTTAAATAGACAGAGCTGAAATAAAAGGCTGCTATTCAGAGCTCATGCTAGCCACGCCCCCAATTCCCACCCTTTTTGATAGGTGCCATGAAATCCTTGATGTCCATCTCTGCTACCAAATCAAACAGATGAAACCTCATAATTAATACCTCATCCAAAGGATGACACGCCCAGGAGTGCAGCACCCCCCCCTTAATGCTGCACTGTAGTGTTAGCAAACTAATCACCTAGAGTGGGAACAGAAAACAAAGCTTTTTGGTCTTTCACCACCAAGGCAGGTATGCAACCTGTTGGTCCATTGCAAACACAGATGACATATTCCTTTCATATATTCAGCTCTGTTTATGGTGTTTTTTCAATATCTGCTAACACAGGTTTAACAGTCTTCGACATCTGAATTCTACAACTAACTGTTCAGACCACTGTTTACCTTAAAAACTCCAGTAGGCTAGTAAATTAAAACCTGAAGGAAATCCTGTTTCAAACAATATGGTCTGATTCTGCCACTAACAGATAAATCTTTTCTTCCACTCAAGGAAACTGTTGCAGTCAAAAATGCCAAACTTAAAACCACTAAAGGCCATACAACATTGTTAGGAAAAATAATTATGTTTTCTCTTTTCTTTCTTCTCACAGCTGTAAAGGATTTAATGTCTTTCTTACTCTCATCATATAATAGCCACCAATGTCAGGGGAAGGAAAAACTGAGCTGACAGATCCATCTGCTGGGCCTGTATGTAGCTTCAATGCTTTGGATTTTGCTTGATAATGTGTTACTTTACACATGAAGAGTAGGGCATGAGCTAACTGGTCATATAGATGGAGTCACAAAGTCTTCTCCTATATATCATTTAGTGAAGTACATGTACATTTGTTAATTATTATTGCAACTGTTGTATTATGCTTTTGTCCGAGGAAATGGTTATAAATGGTACTTTTACCAGCTCATTTACCCAGTTAACAAATATACATACTTGAATAAATAAAAAAAACAAAAAAATGCACACATAAATAAGAAACAGTCTAAGCTCTAGACTGGCTAAAGAGTAGGACGTTAAATTAATGAATGGTGGCAAAAGGTCTTTGCCACCACTCCATCCCACTTGCTGCATTTAGCTGAGACTACTGGTAGTAGGTGCTTTGGCAAATAAATCCAGAAGGAGATGAAAATTCAGCTAGACATTTAAGGAGAAGATCACAGTTTTTCTATTGGATCAAATGTGAAGAAAGAGAGAGAGCTAAGAGAATGAGAAGCAATAAATGTTTAGTGAAAAGCTGACAGCTCAGCAATACACATATCTGCAATTTGCATATTTATTCTCTTAAATGTTATGTTCTCATCCTAATCAGTAATATATATAACATCCTTTGTTTCTCCATAGCAGCTATTCTGTAGGCACTGTGAATAATTCTGATGGTGCATGCCATTAAGTCACATTAACATGATATTACATTAAGAGAGGCATGGATGATATGCCCATGAACTACTACTGCTGATTATAGGTCAGTCAGTCTAAATCATAATTCTATTGTTTCAAAAAAGCATGTTCTGGCTCCAGAATGATCCTGCATAAGTTATGATGTTCCCCAAATGCTGCATTATAATGTGCAGTTCTTCACATACAGAAGAGCCTAGCATGTAGACAATGTATTTATTGTGCTGTACACTGAACTGCTTATCAGATGGCGGGTATATTAATTCTATGACATGATCAATGCGAAAGAACATTCAGCATTATGGTGTTAATTTAAAGAGCTACACATAGCAACATGGTCTTGACTGATAATTATTCTTCTGGGATAAATAACACTGACAATTTATACACAAGTATAAAAATAGAAGTTCACATTATTTATAATGATATCAAAAAGTGAGAAGTTATAGAGAAATACGGAAAGAATATTTCTCTTTGGCCTTGATTCATGAATGCCTACACTTTGTGCTAAGTTTGATTGTGTGGTGAGCAGTGCCAAGCTCACTGTTTGCTATTCATTAAACAGCTCTACATGCCACACCCTTCTGGGTAAGTGCAGAAATTGTTAATGAAAGAATAAGTAGATGAATTAGATGCTAATGAAGAAAATTATCATGGGAGAGTGATTTAGGATTGTATAAAATGCATGCATACATGCTGCACTCCCTTTAGCCCCCAATTTCATTTGGAATACAGCCATGAAGACACTTAGAAAAATGTTAGGGGTTGATACTATTATCATTAATCTGCATGTGTAACAGGCTTTAATACAAGGTGTTGCTGCTGCTGCTGCCAGAACACAGCCTAGAAGGCATAGAGTACTTAGACAACATTCGATATGTCAAGGACTTCATGAGATAGAAATAATAGAGCACTACTGGGTGGACAGTGATTCCCTTGAGCAGATAGCCAACATCTGCTGGCTTCACCTGAAGCCCCATGCAAATCATGGAGAACCCATTCCAGTGGAAACCAAGGTATATGTAGCATTATGTAAACTAGTTACACCACTTTCTAGAGACTCACAGGGGATATATTGGGCGTATCACAGACCTCAGCCTCAAAAATATTATACCAATTTCTCAGTGCAATGCTGCAATGTGTAATGAAGTATATCTGGTTTCCATGTATCCCAGAGGACAGAACTACCACCATGCAACATTTCTATCCTGTAACACATTTTCCATGTGGTTCTCTGGGAAATACCCTGCACATATGTACATAGGAATAATAGTGCCACCTGGGGAATACTGAAGGGGATACAGTAACAGAAAAGGTTATCACTCCATCAACTAGTAACCTTTGCATTTTCCATGACTCCCACATATGAAACACCTGTGACCTTTATCTAAGGTTTTCTTAGTGTGTCTTCCCACAAGGACATCTGGTGTGGGATGCAGGTTATGCATTGGAAGCTTGGCTCATGACACCCATGAAAAATCTACACAGCCCCACTGAGCAAGGTTACAGTGATGCACATGTTCAAACTACAAAGCATTTTTTGGTTTGCTCAAGTCATGTTTCCAGTGGCAGTATACATCTGGAATGTCCTGCACTATTACCCATATATTAACACTCTGTGCCATGTCACATAATATTATTTTTTGGAAACAGTTGCAGCAGATAGAACAAGGCCAAGGACCACAGTTTTCAGAAACACAAACAGTGCCGGCAAGGCCAACAGACTTAGATGATTAGTCAGATGAAAACATAGCACGTAAGATTGATTCTGGCAAATGGAGGAGTGCATAATATGCTATAGCCATGGCTAAGAGACAATGAATAGTGAATGCACTCACTACATGAGTGAAAATCTAAGAAGTTATACACATAAAAACACATAATAATAGTAACAGTGATACATGTCAAATTGTCAGCCTTTACTTACCCATATACTGGCTGTGTTCTGTGATCATCAGACAGAGTCAACCACAGAAGAGACAACGTTTATCAGCAGCATTAACCAAGGTAAGTGATGAACCTGTAAAGAAGAGATAAATGATTACCCTCATATGTAAGCACTGTAATTTGCCAATATAAAGCATTGCTCGACTGTATGGGAATGTCAGCAGTAACTTATGACTGAGATATACAACATAAAATATAAAACCAATTCAGCTATTGAAAGGTATAGAATGGCCTTTCCCTCCCAATGTATACAGCCACTTTGTCAAGCCAAAGTGGGCAAAAATCAAACAACCACCCATAAAGTTAACTTAAATTTCTCCGTCATCTACATAGTTACATAGTCAAGCACACTTATGCATCCTTAATAAAGAGAAACTATAGCATAACTACATAAGGCACAAATGTGATTATCCCATCCAACAGAGTAAAACAACTGTGTATTACCCAAACACATAAGCTTGGCCATATCACTAGTGCATCACATATAAAAGTTGTCTACATTAGACATCCCATCAGTGACCATGGCAATCTCAGCATCATCCGCACAAGGTGCTGAGCAATCAGTAAATCATAATTAATAGGACTATAGTATTACTAATGCAACCACAATTAGGAGCAAAACATATTAAAACCATTGAACTTGAGCAGAATAACACAAAAATGTAATTATGTACATAATCTTGATGACGGCAGGCATCTGCCTAAGCAAGCATTAGCTATCCACTCGGTGCATCAGACATAGGCAACCTTAAGTCACAAAGAAATGTGCAAAGGATAGGTTACAGTCATCATCACTTGTACAGGATGCAGTCCCAAATGTGCCTCTTCATCACTGCCATCATTGTCACAGGCGACCTATACTCTGACATCAGGTGGTAGTAGCTCCACACTGTCGATGGCAGGCTCTCCTATGATTATAGAAATAAAACACAAAAAAAGAAGAAATACAAGAAAAATCATCAGACTTATGCTATGTAAATCTAATTAAAGCAATAATATATGCAAGTACAAGTAAACATTTAAGTAGTGTAAATTTAAAGATCAATATATAAATGAAGACAAATAAAAAGTTATGCCTATACAATGTGCATGTGGATGTGGAACCTCAATACCAGATGTGCCTGGACAAACAAAATGAAGATTGATAGCAGTATGATAAACATTAAACAGAAGATGATACTTTAAACATAACTATTTAGAGCTCTAAAAATCAGTTTCAATATATATTTATACACACGCGCACACACACACACACACACACACACACACACACACACACACACACACACACACACACACACACACACAGAGCATACCTGAAACATCGGCAATAGACACCCTCTGGTTGTCTTCCATCTATACCCCATATCCATCATGTCACTGGTAGCTCCTCTGAACTGTGCTGCCTTGATCACTTACACTAGGCAGGAACTCCTCCGTCTTCCATCTCAGTCAGTGGTGGTTCAGTAGCACAACCGCCCCAGTATCTCTCCATTCCCATTCAACAGCCCTGGCTCTCTTTATAGGCATTTCTTAGCATATGCTTCATCCCAGCCAAATGGAGGGCAGCCACTGTTATCCCTCTACACAAAGGTGGAGCGTCCACTGACCCAGGCAATTATATGCCCATCAGCCAAACTAGACTGATCTGCAAGGTTATGGAACACATTATCATGGACCTTATAAACAAGGACATTGGAAACGTCCAAACACTTGACCCCACACAGTTTGGTTTTGTCAAAAGGAGAGCAATCCTGTTAAACTTGGTCGACCTCTTCAAAACAGTCACTAAAGCCATGGATGAGGGGAAGATGGTGCACACCACCTACCTTGACCTTGCCAAAACCTTTGACACTATTCCCCACTCAGGCATAATAGATAAACTCTCCCAGCTAGGCGTCAATCTGTATGTTACCAGATGGGTAGCTAACTGGCTCACTGATAGAACCCACTCTGTCAAAACAGGGGAAGCCACCTCTAGTAGTAGAACTGTAATGAGCAGTGTACCCCAAGGATCAGTCTTGGGGGCCTGTACTATTTGGGATATACTTTTCTGAGGTGCCCGTCAAAAAACAGTGGTCTGTGGCTGACCAAATTTGCAGATGACTGCAAGCTGGGTGCTGTTTTAAATTTCCCTAGTGATGCGAACCTCCTCCAAGAGGGCCTTACCCAAACTAATGACTGGTGCCAGAAGCATGATCTCAAACTGAATGCCAAGAAATACATCATTATCCCCTTTGGGGAACATGGTGTCCCCAATAATTATATTAATAACAATGTAATAAGCCTGAAATCAGTCATGATAGACTTGAGCACCCAGGTTAATAGCAAACTGACTTTTGACCACCACATTGCATCCATTGTACAAACGTCTCTCTACATGAACCACCTCATAAGTAAGGGTATTTCATCCAGAAATAAGGATGTCATAACATTCCTGTACTCCTCCCTTATCAGACCTGTTATCAAGTACAATACCCCCTTCAGCATTTACCTTGCCAAGCAGATGCAGCAGCTGGAGAGACCACAGAGGTTCCTGACCATGAAAATCAAGGGCCTCAAACACATATCCTATGCAAATAGACTAAGAGCCCTGTCTCTCTACTCAGTCTTGTACAGACTGCTCAGAGGTGACCTGTGTCTGGCATACATGGCCATTTCAGACTAAGCCTTGATAGATTTGTTATAAATCCATAAGTCAAACTCCTCTCGCGCAACTCACACACAAAGCCTCAACCTGGTCTGTGACATTAATAGAACTTGTTGGCGGGATTTTTCTCCCAAAGACTCTCCCATCTGTGGAATAGACTCTCTCTCCATATCAAGCAGAATACCTCACTATCCCTTTTTAAGAGGAACCTGGATGACTGGATGGGAAACAGAAAATACACCCCTGGGCCCCCCACCTGTGTCCTTGCTTGACAGGGGAAACAGTTGCTGACTTTGTAGGAACATGGGTGAAATTCTTGACTAGACTTATAAGGGCCTCTGGGCCAATAGCCTAGTATCGTCCTATGAACCTATGATATCACTGGCCAATTGTCTGACAGGGTTGTATTTACAGCCATACTTACAGCCATGACCACCCACACCATTCACATTATCAACTACCTGCTGTCAGACACAGTCAATAAAGGACCTGTCAGCTAATGTTTTCACTAAGATGCATGAGCCATATTGACAGAGGGCCTGGACTATAACCTCATTCACAGCATCTGAAAATGCAGGTTTAAGTGGCCCAGATTGCTTAGGTGCTGTATCCCTGTATTGACTTAAAAAATCCTGTCAGATAAATCAACAGGGGCTGGGTGCTTACAAGATGATCAGAAGTGGGCAGAAAACAAATATTCAGTATGCAGGCAATCATTGTTATGAACTTGTAAATAATGAATATATATGAATACAGACATCTAACACATAACTGTGAAATCCATCAACACCACCTTCCCCCAGGAATAACAGAACTGGATAAGTGGAAATAAACTTGGCTATGCCTAGAATACATAACAGTATTAGCAATGAGACAAGTATATAAAATGACAATTTTAAACTAAAATAATCTTCTAAGGTCAGTCATTTGTCAAAAATCCTGAGGACATATGGGCAGAGCACAACTTTTCTATGCAATACAAGTCAATGATTATTGTAATAGCAACTGTTATACCTTCCTTACAAAAAACATTGCAAATTGTAGATAGCACTCACTTATGTAATAAAACGTCAAGACCTCCTATAAATAACCACTCCCTCAGCAATCACAATGGCAATAACACATTTCTAATGGAATGTATTGGTTATGTCTGGCATAAACATCAACCTTACCACAAAACATTTTCAGAAATGTCCCTTATGAACAGAGGTCATCAATTGAAAAGTATTATCTTACCTAACACCCCTCTACAAATCATTTAGTTACCTCCCTACTAACATGCACGTGTATAAATGCCCATGATACTCAAGATTCAAATGGCTTTAGGGTACCTGGCTAGGCTTGTAAAGGCCCTAGTGATCATTAGGCTAGTAACAAGCTATGAACTTATGAACTTATAAATGTCCCTTAAACTTTTTTACTTCTCCTAAGTTAGAAATGTGCTCACATCCTAGGATATATGTTTCCATAAACCCATGTAATATAAGTTAAGGATCATTGCAATAGCAAGTGTTATACCTTCAGAACACACAACTATGGAAAGTGCAGAAATCACTCAATTTGCTAGGAAAACATAATAAAATCATAACTATATGTAAAGAACATAACATACCTCAACAGGAGTTATAATAAAAAATACTAAATAATCAGACAAAGTGACTAATAGACCAAATAAAAACAATAATAAAGTCACCACAACACCCACAGACTCAATGGGAATTCTGGTTTATTGATAATAAAATCAAGACTTAGCTCTTTCGCCTGCAATCACATAGGCAGTGTCAGATGATGATACCTATGTGATTGCAGGCAAACGTGCTAAGGCTTGATTTTGTTTTCAATAAACCAGAATTTCCATTGAGTTGTGAGTGTTGTGGTGACTTTACTAGGAATTACAATAATGTTCTCTGAGAATAACATAATTGCTACAAGTCAATTCATTCAAACACCAGTATCTTAGTTTGGAAGCACTTGGTGAATCCAAGCCGCCTTCTCTAATGCTACAATAGAAGATCCTTCTGCCCACGTTGTGCTTATATCCTGTAAATTAACCCCTCTGAACTCATGGAATATATAAACCAGGTGTCAGCTCATTTTCATTCCTGAATCACTTAATCTGCTTAATGTGCTGAGCAGGTAAACATGTTGTGTGGACCTACTTAATGCTATGCATACAACAATAGCAGTACAAGAGTCAGTACCCGGAACTGTGTCAAATGTGACTCATTAGCTGTAGTTCATGACTAATCAAGTCTTTAACACTCCTGCATCTTACATGTGCACTCCCTTTGTGTACTTGAACCTGAAGTACAATTGAAATTTGCAACATTTGGGTAGTTACAACAGGAGTATATATAATGAATGAAAAAAAGATAATTTTGATCTGTGTCACCTGCAGTCTTCTTACATACATGCATACAGATATTTCAGGCATGGGCAATAATTCCCTTCTAGCCTGCCAGTATGCCAAAACTGTTATTCCCATAATATGTGTCCAAGTTGTTTTTAAAAATATCTTAACTATTGCTTGCTTTAATGTAATTTAGCAGTTTATTCCATGCATCCGATACTCTGTCAGAGAACCAATTAGTACAATTTTCACTCCTATAGAATCTTTTGCATAGGTTATCTGATGATTCTCTTCTTTTTGACAACCCCAAACATTCCCAGAGGAATTTAATAGCCTATATACTTAAATAAGATCTCCTCTTAAATATCTATGTGAGACACTGCACAAGTTCAGATATTTTAATCTTTCATAATAACTTAAATTTTAACATATATGGATGCCCTCTGTATATTTCTACTGCACTCTTCTGAATTTACTCATGTTTCTTTTCTTATAAGGTTTCCACATTTATTCCATATTCAAGTTTTAATATAACTAACAAACAGTGATTTTATTTCTGATTTCATTTATTTTATAATTTTTTATACAACCTATAGTTTTCTAACTATCATTAACTAATTGACTGATATGATTTAAAAAAAACTCAAAGCTGGATCTACTCATAAATCCAGGTTCTTAAATGAATCTACAGTTTCAATCACTGTGTACTGTATTAAATGTTCATTTTTTCAGTCTGTGTCTCCCAAATCTCATATCCTTATTTTTTATGTATTGATCATCATATTATTCTCCTTAGTTTAAACAGTCAATTTAGTCAAGTTCTTTTGCACATATGCTCTATCTGTAACACATGTATTAAATTTAGCCATTTTCAAGTGATCTGCATACAGACTGTAGAACACCTCAGATGACAAGACAGAGCTGAAAGATACAGTCTAAACAAGTACTGGCCTAGGACAGAGGCCTGTTGGACACCCCAACTGTAACCTAAAGGTTCACCTGTCCAGTTGCTGTATGATACTAACCATATCCTATTTGCAGACCATGCAGCTATCCATCTTATCAAGAGTACAGCAATACCAAGTTGCTCTAATTTATTGATCAGTGTTTTGTGTATGACCCTATCAAATGCTGAAGTTAAATTTGTATAAATTGCATCACAGGGCAATTTTTTCATTTATAGTTGTTGTTATATTGTTATGGGACATCAACATATGTTTCAAGTCCCAGCCATTCCAATTCTGATAATAATTTATGCAATATAACCTTCTCCATTATTTTCTTCAACATGAAAGTAACCTTATGAATCTGTGTGACTCTGGATTTGTCCTACATTAAAATAAGGGTAGAACTTGTATAGGCTTCTAAGGGCCCTAGGGTCATTAGCCTACTTACGTCCTATGATCCTATGATCCCCTTTCCCTTAAAGACAAGCTTAACAAATGCATGACCCAGTCTTGAGGACTGTCTTCATATTTACAGTACATGACTTAATAAGTAAGAGATATAGTGGTACTGTAAGGCATGATGATGTGTAACACAATTGCAAGTTATCATGCGACAAACACTGTTAAAATAGTCAATATTTCAGGGTAGTGCCAAAGGTGCTGGGTTCAAATCTATATATTTTGACATGCCAGTTAAATTACTAATTGTTACTGTTAACAATTGACTTTTAGAAGGCAACCATTTAGATAAATTGGCACACTTCTTAATGCTTTCCCCTTTTTTCCTTTTTTGACTTCTGTGTTTGTGCAACACTTGGCATTTTCCATCAATAATTAACTATCTATGAATAACAGTTAACTTTTCAGAGCAAAAACTCAAACATGTATTCGGCATTAGCAAATATTTCCCACACGTACCGACAACTTAATAAATCCAAAAGGACACTTCTGGTATATAGACAATCACGATAGATGCCACGGCTCGGACTCAAGAGTTGAATACACAATTTTATTCACAAAAACCAAAATAAAAGTACGTTAAGCGCTTTCATCTGTCTCCAGACTTCTTCAGAACGTACATTTTGAATGTTGCAACCTGTTTATATATCTCTTGAAATCCATTTTTGGCGCCAAAAAATAATTGCAGTGCTTAATTAATTGCATTGATATGCCTTAATATACATTGAAAATATGCAGTACAATGAAATACATTACATAAAAACATCCCTTAAATATAAGTATAAATACTAATGATAAATAGTTACTAAAAATTAGTTACTAAAAAATGCTGCAGTGTTACTATTGCTTGTTGTTATAATTGTATACATGCTGGGATAAACTAACTAACACTAGCTTCTCTATGCCGTGAGGTCCTAAAGGTAAATTACATATATGACACTTATACAACTTGTACTCTAATAGTGTAAGGTCAACTACATTGATCTAATCCATGATTGATAAAAACCAATACATAATTGATAAATCAATATTAATTAAAAAACAATGTTTGTTAAGAACTAATACAAAGTAAGAGAAAACTGATTTAAATGTGTAGCAGACTAATTGCTGCCTATTTCCTCAATGTTAAAAAAGGCTTGATACTAATATTGTCGTTTATTCCAGGATAATTTGTTGCATCAGAAATTATCTGCCACTTACTCTCTTTCATTGCTAAAATGGCTTTAATGTTTCCCCCATAAGGTGATGGTTCTACCTTGTCAATAATGTAAAACATAAAATTATGGTTGTCATTTGTATTTATTACATGACGATACAGGGCATTTCTATTATCTTTGGTTCTAATAGCATACTGATGCTCATAAATACGTTTTTTGAGATGTCTTTCTGTCTTTCCTATGTAGAATGCGTTACATACTACACAGGTAGCCATATAGATCACGAAAGTAGAACTACAATTTCCTTGAATGCTTGGTATATATGTGTGATTTATATTATCTAACCTAGTACCTTTGCATATTTTAATATGTTTGCATTGATTACAATGCCCACATTTTGTCGTATTTTTATTTTCTCTTGGCAATTTACCTTTTGTACTTTCCAGTAATTTTTTAATATTGAAACCTGTCTTATATACTATTTTCATATGAATGCCTAAAATGGGTTCTTTGTTGACAACAAATTGATTCCATCTATCTATAATACATGTTTCAACATTATTAATCATAGGGGAATAGGTTAGAACACATACCCTTGGGCCATATTCCGATAATCTAGAATCATCCGTATTGATGGAAATAATATTGATATTGTTGTCTCCTAACAACGGCTTGAACTTCTTTCCCCATTCCTCTATTATATATTTATTGATTCCATTTAATACTTTGCCAGGATATCCTCGGTTTATAAACATAGATCTGATAAGATCTATTTCTTTCAGCATAATATCTTTTGTTGAACACATCCGAGCTGCCCTTATGCATTGACCCTTATAAATATTTTTAAAAACATGCTTCGGGTGATTACTAGTAAATGCCAAATAATCATTAGAAAAAGTATCCTTTCTATGGATACGTGATATAAAACCAGCATCCCCATGACTAATGTAGGCATCTAGATATGCTATTCCATCCTCTTTGACAACATGGGTGAATCTCAAAAATTCCGTAGTGCTATTAATATAACTTATAAATTTTCCTATTTCATCCAACGGACCATCCCATAGTATAAACAAATCGTCAAGGAATCTGGTATAATATTTGATATACTGATAGAATTCTGATTTGAAAATATATTCAGATTCCCATTCAAGCAAAACCATGTTGGCAAAAATCGGGGCACAAGATGCGCCCATGGCAACACCTCTGGTTTGCTTGAAAAACTTGTTTTGAAACTGTATGTAATTATGATCGAGAATCAAGCCCATCATGTCAGTTATCAGACAAATTTTGTCCCAACTCATATTGGTGTTTTTCCTTAGGCTGTTTGAAAAATACTCCAAACCAACTTCTTTGGGTATACTAGAGAATAAATCAACCACATCTATGGTTAAAAACTTTAATTCCTTTTTCCATAGATGTGGTGTAAGTTGTGCAAGAAACATCCAAGAATCCTTGATTAAATGTGGTGTAGAATTATATACTGGTTTGACCCATCTGTCCACAGCAATACCTAGTGGGAATGTCTTTGCTCTGCTCCCAGATATAATGGGCCTAAATGGCGGATGTTCTATATTTTTGTGTACCTTCGGAATCCCCACTATGGTTGCTAACACTGGGTATTCAACCTTTAAAAATTCATATGTCTCATTAGTTATTCTCTTGTCCAGCATATATTCTTCCAATGCCATATCTATACGCCTATGTCCTGTGTTTATCTCATTGAGTGAGATTTTCTCATAATTGCCTGAATGATCTAATATATTCTGTATCTCTTTGATATAGTCAGAATTATTGAACATAACGATGCCTCCGCCCTTATCGGGTTTCATCAATCTCACTTCCTTATTATTGATAAATTTGGTGAGACATTCCTGTTCTGTCTTAGTGAGATTTGATTCATTCTTGTTGTCTATTCCTTTCAACTTGTACATGTCACTACATACCATTTTCTCAAATAGTTGTATATTAGAGTTAATGGGGGGGATGAAAGTGCTTCTCTTTCTCAATTCACCATATGTGCTATGTTCCATCCCATTAGATTGTTGATCAAAATGTAAGGCCAAATTCAATTTCCTGCAATATAACTTCACTTCCACAATGGTGTCTACTAGATTGAATTTGGATGTGGGAATAAATTTCATTCCCTTAGAAAATAAGCTAAAAAATTCATCTGTAATTGTGTAGGTCGTATAATTAAATACATTGAACCCATTTTTGGTGTGCAAAATGTTGTGTGTTGTGTGTACATTACTGGGTTCCTTCTCTCTTTTATCTACACTGTCACTGGACTTGCTATCTTCTACTTGTCTAGGGTCATCTGTGTCCAGTACTTTCAATTCTTCCTTATTTTCTATGGGATTCCCACAATGAATGGAATTTGCATTAACTATATGTTGTTCATTTATTTCCATTTCCTGTTTTTTGTCCCATAGTAGTTTTTTGGTGGATAAATTCTCCCTCCCTGTAACTGTAATCCATCGTTATCTCTCCTATGTATATTCGATAGCTGTTCTATATGATGCTGTCTACTGTCATGCTGTTTCGGCCATACATATGCCCTGTTATTAGCATATGCTTCAACATCACGTATTAATTTCCTTTCCTTCCTTTGAAATATGACAGTAGCTTTCCTATCTGCTTCCACATATTGCTTGTCATATAATTCGCTCCACTGACTAAAAGAACTGTTATTAAGAATCTCAACATTGATCTTGTCAACTTCAGAAATTAAGCAGGACAACTTCTCATCATTTTTATGTATCAAAGCCTTAAGATAATCAAACCCAAAACTATCAAACAACTTGTTAAAATCAGCAATTGTGTCATCATTAATGTCATGTCCCATTGGTAATTTAAAAAACCTAATACCTTTAGGTACAACATGTAGCATTAAGCATTTACTAAAATAAGCATTTTTAATTTTAATGTTCTTTATAGTAACAAGTTTTTTACCCAGCAAGTATATTTTATCCTTAATACTGTTTTTTAAAACATGCTCAGTTTCACTGTTCAATCTCTCATTGTGATTGACATCATGTTTATTGTATTTGTCAAAATTAAAATCATCAGTTAAAAATTTATCTAAGTAGCAATTATTGTTATTACTGCTATTGACTCTATTCATTTTGCCTAAAGAATAATTACGAATTGTTTTTTTAACATAGGGGCTAGGTAATGAGTCTATACCTTTATTTTTGTCCATATGCATTTTTGCACTTGCTGCATAAGTCCTGGTTGGTAAAGCCCTTTTGGGACGAGCACCTAAGCGCTCGTTTTCGTCTCTTATCTGGAAGAGACTAAAGTCAAAAGTAAAGTCCTCCGAAAGGGACTTGCTGTTCCGTTCCCTCCTCTCATCATCTTTACGTTGTTGGGTTAGTATAAATATATCCTCCGCTGGGCTCCCTTGTCCATTGGGAATCTCTATTTGTGTGCTGACATCAATCCTTGATGTAGTCGAGGAGTTTAAAAGTTCGTGCCTGTCCATCCGTTCCTCACTATTGGAACTTAAAGTTTGTCTGCACCGCAATGAACATTTTGCTTCAATCCCGCCAATGGTAATGGAGCGTCCGACCAGCTCCATTAGTTTCGTCATCTCCTCCTTGAGTGCGCTGAGTTCAGCTCGAATAGAAACTAGCTCACCCTGGTCCAATAAAGCCTGTGAGCCTTCGTTGTTCTCCATACCTGAAGCTGCTAACAAAAAACTTCCCACATGTACCGACAACTTAATAAATCCAAAAGGACACTTCTGGTATATAGACAATCACGATAGATGCCACGGCTCGGACTCAAGAGTTGAATACACAATTTTATTCACAAAAACCAAAATAAAAGTACGTTAAGCGCTTTCATCTGTCTCCAGACTTCTTCAGAACGTACATTTTGAATGTTGCAACCTGTTTATATATCTCTTCAAATCCATTTTTGGCACCAAAAAATAATTGCAGTGCTTAATTAATTGCATTGATATGCCTTAATATACATTGAAAGTATTTAATTATACGACCTACACAATTACAGATGAATTTTTTAGCTTATTTTCTAAGGGAATGAAATTTATTCCCACATCCAAATTCAATCTAGTAGACACCATTGTGGAAGTGAAGTTATATTGCAGGAAATTGAATTTGGCCTTACATTTTGATCAACAATCTAATGGGATGGAACATAGCACATATGGTGAATTGAGAAAGAGAAGCACTTTCATCCCCCCCATTAACTCTAATATACAACTATTTGAGAAAATGGTATGTAGTGACATGTACAAGTTGAAAGGAATAGACAACAAGAATGAATCAAATCTCACTAAGACAGAACAGGAATGTCTCACCAAATTTATCAATAATAAGGAAGTGAGATTGATGAAACCCGATAAGGGCGGAGGCATCGTTATGTTCAATAATTCTGACTATATCAAAGAGATACAGAATATATTAGATCATTCAGGCAATTATGAGAAAATCTCACTCAATGAGATAAACACAGGACATAGGCGTATAGATATGGCATTGGAAGAATATATGCTGGACAAGAGAATAACTAATGAGACATATGAATTTTTAAAGGTTGAATACCCAGTGTTAGCAACCATAGTGGGGATTCGAAGGTACACAAAAATATAGAACATCCGCCATTTAGGCCCATTATATCTGGGAGCAGAGCAAAGACATTCCCACTAGGTATTGCTGTGGACAGATGGGTCAAACCAGTATATAATTCTACACCACATTTAATCAAGGATTCTTGGATGTTTCTTGCAACTTACACCACATCTATGGAAAAAGGAATTAAAGTTTTTAACCATAGATGTGGTTGATTTATTCTCTAGTATACCCAAAGAAGTTGGTTTGGAGTATTTTTCAAACAGCCTAAGGAAAAACACCAATATGAGTTGGGACAAAATTTGTCTGATAACTGACATGATGGGCTTGATTCTCGATCATAATTACATACAGTTTCAAAACAAGTTTTTCAAGCAAACCAGAGGTGTTGCCATGGGCGCATCTTGTGCCCCGATTTTTGCCAACATGGTTTTGCTTGAATGGGAATCTGAATATATTTTCAAATCAGAATTCTATCAGTATATCAAATATTATACCAGATTCCTTGACGATTTGTTTATACTATGGGATGGTCCGTTGGATGAAATAGGAAAATTTATAAGTTATATTAATAGCACTACTGAATTTTTGAGATTCACCCATGTTGTCAAAGAGGATGGAATAGCATATCTAGATGCCTACATTAGTCATGGGGATGCTGGTTTTATATCACGTATCCATAGAAAGGATACTTTTTCTAATGATTATTTGGCATTTACTAGTAATCACCCGAAGCATGTTTTTAAAAATATTTATAAGGGTCAATGCATAAGGGCAGCTCGGATGTGTTCAACAAAAGATATTATGCTGAAAGAAATAGATCTTATCAGATCTATGTTTATAAACCGAGGATATCCTGGCAAAGTATTAAATGGAATCAATAAATATATAATAGAGGAATGGGGAAAGAAGTTCAAGCCGTTGTTAGGAGACAACAATATCAATATTATTTCCATCAATACGGATGATTCTAGATTATCGGAATATGGCCCAAGGGTATGTGTTCTAACCTATTCCCTATGATTAATAATGTTGAAACATGTATTATAGATAGATGGAATCAATTTGTTGTCAACAAAGAACCCATTTTAGGCATTCATATGAAAATAGTATATAAGACAGGTTTCAATATTAAAAAATTACTGGAAAGTACAAAAGGTAAATTGCCAAGAGAAAATAAAAATACGACAAAATGTGGGCATTGTAATCAATGCAAACATATTAAAATATGCAAAGGTACTAGGTTAGATAATATAAATCACACATATATACCAAGCATTCAAGGAAATTGTAGTTCTACTTTCGTGATCTATATGGCTACCTGTGTAGTATGTAACGCATTCTACATAGGAAAGACAGAAAGACATCTCAAAAACGTATTTATGAGCATCAGTATGCTATTAGAACCAAAGATAATAGAAATGCCCTGTATCGTCATGTAATAAATACAAATGACAACCATAATTTTATGTTTTACATTATTGACAAGGTAGAACCATCACCTTATGGGGGAAACATTAAAGCCATTTTAGCAATGAAAGAGAGTAAGTGGCAGATAATTTCTGATGCAACAAATTATCCTGGAATAAACGACAATATTAGTATCAAGTCTTTTTTAACATTGAGGAAATAGGCAGCAATTAGTCTGCTACACATTTAAATCAGTTTTCTCTTACTTTGTATTAGTTCTTAACAAACATTGTTTTTTAATTAATATTGATTTATCAATTATGTATTGGTTTTTATCAATCATGGATTAGATCAATGTAGTTGACCTTACACTATTAGAGTACAAGTTGTATAAGTGTCATATATGTAATTTACCTTTAGGACCTCACGGCATAGAGAAGCTAGTGTTAGTTAGTTTATCCCAGCATGTATACAATTATAACAACAAGCAATAGTAACACTGCAGCATTTTTTAGTAACTAATTTTTAGTAACTATTTATCATTAGTATTTATACTTATATTTAAGGGATGTTTTTATGTAATGTATTTCATTGTACTGCATATTTTCAATGTATATTAAGGCATATCAATGCAATTAATTAAGCACTGCAATTATTTTTTGGCGCCAAAAATGGATTTGAAGAGATATATAAACAGGTTGCAACATTCAAAATGTACGTTCTGAAGAAGTCTGGAGACAGATGAAAGCGCTTAACGTACTTTTATTTTGGTTTTTGTGAATAAAATTGTGTATTCAACTCTTGAGTCCGAGCCGTGGCATCTATCGTGATTGTCTATATACCAGAAGTGTCCTTTTGGATTTATTAGCAAATATTTAATAATCATAGTGCAAACTAGAATTATATTGGTGTACTTCCATCAGCATTCTTGAAAATACTGACTGCAGAAAATATATCTGTTATGAAACTTTGTCTGTGGCTTAATATTTTAACCCAGTAAGATATGAGTAACAGCAGAAGCAATGCAGAGTTTGATTACAAATTATTTTATTGAATGGATAAAAATAAGGTATTGTCAGTGACGTTTTAATCACTGACCATGAAGTACAACTACCAACTGAAACTGGCAACACAACTCTGTTTAATGAATGCTAAATAAGTTAACTATAGTTTGTATGAAGTGTGTTAAGCATAAAAATGATCATAGTTGATTTCATTTCCACTTGCATATGTATAATGCTACCAATATTTATTAGAATAAAGTATGACTCATTGAAATTAGCAGCATTAGGTGTATAGGACCGTATGTTGTGTAAAGTATGTATGGCCCCTTCAGCAATATGCATTACTGAGATAACTCAAATCAATGCAAAGGAAAAGGATTTACAGGAATAAATAATTGCCTCAAAATATATGTCCAATAACATAACAAATCAAAATCTAACATCTAAAGGCTTTTCAGAATTAGGTCTACCTCTGGTCATGTTCAAATTGTTACAACTCAAAGTGCAACCTCAAAATGTTAGTTTTCTGATGGCATTAACAGTTAATAAATGGAATATAACAATTCAGCTTTCTGTTTTTTTTGTCATGGGTTCAATTCTCAGATGCAATCAGGCACAGTTTTGTAAAAATATATGTCCCACTGAAGAATTATGTCCTATTTAAAATACATTAATCCTAGAACAGCAATGAATGACACCAACATAACTGACAAGGTCATGTCATATAAGATTTATACAAGGTTTTATGAAATCTTGCCATCCACCATACCAGAGGAGTGCCACTATATCATTTCAAATGTAACTCAGATCTCATCCTTAGGAAGCAGTTGCAGTCACTACTGAACATGTGTACATAAACTGAGCAGCACATATGACTGTATTTTACTGTTGTGTTTCTAATCTGAAGTGTATTTTGAAGAAATTATACCTAAATTCCCCCCAAGCCATTTGCCTGCTATTTATCATGCAAATGCCTCTGCAGTTGGCAATATTGTCGGTTTTCACGTGCAGGCTGGTATATAGAAAATCTGAATTGGACATCAATTCCCTGATATATTTCCTGATATCCTTGAGAAGACATGGCCGGGATTTGGTAAGGGTGGTGCTCCATTTAGAGTCCAAAGGTAGTGTCAGGAAGAGTCAAGGATCTTTGTTGCACTCCTTGTAAAGCACTATAGCTGTAGGCTTCTGCAGGAGGACTATATTGAGTCTCAGTACAAGGCTGAGGGTTGGAATATCTTAGCCATGGCTGTCACCAGTGCAACTGGCATTCCATGCATTGAAGAACAATGTCATCAATTATAATGACAAGAAAAGGTGCAAGTAGGACTTTCTAACCCAGTTGTGCTAACATTCCTGAGTTGTATACATATAGTGACCCATCACTAGTCAATAAAATACCATGGATTGGCATGGCATACAGTATTTCATTATGTTTTTGCATTATATTGTCTGTTCTGTACAGCTAATAAAGAGATTAAACAGAATGGGGACGTACATAAAGTCTGATTGACGCACCTCAAAGAGACATGGTGTAAGTTTGGCTCATGTTTAATGCTAGTAAAATCATAACAAATCAGAAATGCAATTAACTTTACTGATCTTCAGGGCACTGGTCCACATGACTCTGAGACAGACATAGCTAAGTATCATGTATGCCTGATATATATATATATATATATATATATATATATATATATATATATATATATATATATGTGTGGTCTATATTATATGAATGAAAGTTCATATAATCGATTGCTCTAATATGCGAAAATCCCAGAAATTGAGATGCGTGCTGTGGGATCACAGTATAGTGAAGATTGGAGTATTTGCCCTTTCCTCACTGTAGTACAATCTCGGATTTGGAATATATATTTAGCTGGGGGTGTGGGGGGCACAGCCCCCCACAATATAATTTTCAATTTTCAGGATTTTCACTCAGAGCGATCGATTATATGAATTCTCATTCATATAATATAGACCCTATACATATATATATATATATATATATATATATATATATATATATATATATATATATATATATATATATATATATATATCTATATGGGTCTACTTCTATTCACCAACTCCCATTTCGTCGAACTCCCATTTCACCGAAACTTCATTACATCGACAAGCATTTTAGGTTGGGGGCTTCCCCACACCCTAATGTGGGGGCTGTGCCCCCCATACACCCCCCTACTATATATATCTACTCCAGGGTCGCACAACATTGGGGAAGGGGCAAATGCATGTCGATGTAATGAAGTTTCGGTGAAATGGGAGTTCGACGAAATGGGAGTTGGTGAATAGAAGTAGACCCATATATATATATATATATATATATATATATATATATCTCCTGCTGTTATCACACTCCCTAACTGACTTCTTTGCATTTTTCCCTACCTATACTTCATCATGCTCATGCCTATCCTAGCCTCCAGCTTCTCCCTCTAGCTCTCCTGATATTACTAGCTTGTTCTTTAGTATTACTTTTGCCTCCCCTCCCTCTGATTAAAATACTAAACAAGGTTTTTCTCCATTACAGCTTGATACGTCCTGCCTTCTCATCTCCCAAGACGTTTCTCCTTCTCACCACCTTGAACTCTCAACCTCTGAAAACTAAATAAACTCATAAAAGGTTCCTATAAAGAAGGATAAGAAACCTGCTGGTGCCTAAAGATACACCAGTGTACGCGCTTCAACTATTGTTTGCCTTTTTCTTTGATTGACTAGTCTGCTTAGTGTTGTGCCCCTTCGTGCGTTGCTAGCAGCCAGCCCTCATTCCCTATATTCTCACTCTGCTCTCTTCAGCTGCAATTACCAAAGTCTGCCACTAGGTGGTAGTGCAAATCCTTCCTTTCCAAACCATACCCTCATTTGCTCTAGGTTTGTGTTAGGCTTTCCCCACTCTACTTAGTGTTTAGCTCCACATTTTAGCACACTCTTTGCATTGGTTACAGTCCACATTTACCCCAAATACAATTGTACCCCAGCTTTCCTTTACCTGTGCTGACTTGTTTACTTACTTACATCCAATTCCACTGATTGTTCCTGGAAGGCTACCTCCTCTCTTGTCTCTTCCTGCTTCATTAGCCCTATGGGCTCACTCTGCTCCCCAACCCTGCAACCATTTCCCAACCGCCCCCAGCACCTCTACACTTATACTCTTCAGTCCACACCCCCTCCATCATTGTTCAATACACTACCACCTCATCAAAACACCCATTATCTAATTACACTCCCACCTCATCAACACACCCACCCTCTTACACCCACCCCCTAGCTGCCACCAGTCTCCTCCCTCATTGATATACCTAACTTGATCCTCAACCAACTAAACACCACATTCATCCACATCTTATCTCTATTTCCATCATGCTATCAAAACCTACATACTTCTTAACCCACATGCTACTTCTTCTAACACTATCCTACATCTACAATCTTTCACAACCCCTTATCTCTCACCACTCCCCATCTTATCACATTACAAGCATAGTTCCCATACTACACTCACATTCACTCATTCTAATATCCCCCAATCTATACCCCATCAATAACTATCTACTATTTCCCTACAAACTCATTATTCCATATAAGCACTCTACCCCATCCCTAACCAACCAAATCCTTAGAAACCTATTACTACTCAACTCCAATAATAAACAATTCAAGTACCTCTCCAGCATTTTTCAACTCCTAATCACTATCCTTCTATTCGGTGATATACATCCAAATCCTAGGCCCCATACCCACTACTCTACTTGCAAATCCACCCTTTTCACCTCTTTAAATGCCCAAAGCATAGCAGACAAAATACCCAACCTCCATGCTTGGCTTCTCCATATCAAACCAGATATCTTGTCTATTTCTGAAACTTGTTTAAAACCTCATATAAAGGACTCAGAAATAGTACCACCCAACTATTCCATTATTAGAAAAGACAGAACCCACAAAAAGGGTGGAGGAGTAACTCTACTTTATTCATCCTCCCTATCTGTTACCCCTACACTAAACCTATCCCCCAATTCACCAATGCTGAACTAATGCTGGCCCTACTTCAAGTAAATAGACACAAGCATATATGTATAGCCTCACTATACATTCCCCCAGGAGACAATATTTCAGTACTCGAAGATATCCTATCTTGGCTTTCCACTAATATTAGTAATGAAATGATAATACTGGGTGACATGAATATTAACTGGTCCTCTATCCAGTCCCTCTCTAACTCCCTAAATATCAACCTGTTTAATTACTCAAAACTTATTAACTCTATAACCAGACCCTCCAAAGATTGCTCCAGTGGTAGTATCCTATACTGGATCTAAGTCTCTCACCCCCATTATTTCCCTGACAGTGACACACTCCCTGACTCACTTGGTGATCACCTTCCCACTTTTGCTTAGTGCCTTACTTCAGCTCCATAGTTATCTCATAACTATATCTCTACTCACAACCTAAAAAATTTTAATCCCACTACCTTTTCTAACTTTCTAAAATCAATAAACTGGAGCCCTCTAAGAACTCAACCCCTAGAAAATGCTGCCACCTACTTCAACTCAACTTTCCTAAACATTTTAGACAGCTATGTCCCCCTAAAAACCAAAAGAATAAAAAGCAAAACAGTCCTTTGGCTAACCAAAAATACACTGGCTGCCATGCGGCTTAGAGATAAAGCCTGGTCACACCACCAGAAAAATAAAACTGCCTCTACTCTCTATGAGTATAAATCACTTTGCAATAAAGTTAAAAAGCTTGTTACAACAGACTGTAAAACTTATTTCATCTCACTACAAAATCCATAGAAATTCTGGAATGGTATCTCCACTCTCCTTAACCTTGGCAAAAAAGAAAACCCGTGTCCAGATCCCGATGCTCTAGATATAGATCTAGCCACACAATTTAACTCTTTTTTCATCAACTCAATTTCCAAACTAACCTCATCCTTCTCTACCAATACTATACCCCCTACCTCCACCTTCTCTTCCCTGGCCTCACTCTCACCATTAGTCCCCAATACCTCCACCTCCCAACCCCCTCCTTTCTTCATAAAACCCATACCCATATCTTCCATAAAAAAGTCCTTCAAAAACTAAAACCATGCTCTAATGTCCCAGATAACATACCCTCACACTTTCTAACTATAGCTGCTGAAGCCGTTGCCTTACCCATCACCATACTAATCAACCATTCTATGCAAGAAGGTCATGTACCCCAACTATGAAAAAAGGCTTTCATTATACCTCTGGCACAAAGGTGGTAACAATAATGATGTTACAAGCTTCTGCCCTATTGCCATCCTATCCCCCATGTCTAAACTCCTTTAAAAATGTATCCATCTTCAACTTCTTCCCTACATTACAGACAATCACTTACTTACTCCAACACAGCATGGATTTAGACCTGGCTATAGTACCACCACTGCCTTTCTTTCCTTCTTAGAAATTGTTAATAAAGCCTGTGAGTCTGGCTGCATAGTGTCCACCCTCCTACTCAACCTCTCTAAGGTATTCAATACAATAGCTCATAACCTTCTCCAAGCTAAACTCTCTAAACTAAACCTATCCCTGTCCACCGTCAAATGGTTTGATAGTTATCTCTCAAATAGGCACCAGGCAGTCAAATGGATAACAGCCACCTCCTCCTCCTTCCTCGACACCCCCACAGGAGTCCTCCAGGGTTCCATACTGGGTACCCTCCTCTTCAATATATTTATAAATGATTTCCATCGCTCAATCCCTAATACAAAACTTATCCAATATGCCAATGATTCAACCATTATCTGTTCTGCCACCTCCATACCCAAACTAATAAAGCTCACACAAGAAGCTTTCTCTACCACTGAACACTGGATGTTAGATAATCATCTAGCACTCAATGCCTCAACCAAACTAATGTTATTTACCCCTACAAAAACAACCATCATTGACAAGAATTCATTTTCCATCAAACGCCATAACAATACATCTCTAGAATTAGAATCTGAGGCTAAATTACTAGGAGTCATCATTGATGACCAACTCAAATTCACCTCTCACCTACAAATAAATATAAAAAAAAGCCACCAAAAACTTGGCATGCTCTACCGCAACAATCGCTACCTTACTCCTTCTACTAAGTTTATTCTCTCAACCACATATCTTATCCCTTCTCTTCTCTATGGTGCTGCACTTCTTACAAACCTTTAATCCTCTCTTAAGACAAAACTCTCCTCTTGCTATTACAAAATCGCAAAGTTTACCACAAGCCAAAAGTCCTCTACCCATCACTGTCTAGCCCTTCGTCAATTAAATTGGTTACAGCTGCCCTATTATTCAACTAACTCATCCCACAAACTCATCTTCTCCCCTTCCCTTTGTCCCTCCCTATCCTCTGCCTTCAAAATGCAGCTCCCTGAATGACTATTAAGATCTAACAATCAGAACCTAGTAGAACTGCATAAATCTATCCGTCCCTCAGGCAAAAATCTCCTGTCCTTCACCCTTGCACACCAATGGAACTTCCTACCTCCATCCATCCATACCACTACAAACCTCTCTTCCTTTAAAAACTCACTCCACTCATACCTAATTTCTCAGTGAGATTGCTCCTGCTCTCACCCATCTTAATCTTTCATCTTAGTATTCAACTCCCTACATGGTTTTAGCAAGTTCCGATCCATGTGTAAATAACTACTCTTGCTTTACAATGTTAATTCTTTTTACCTCAGATACTGTCTCTGTTAAATGAGATATTTTATCTATTTGTATAACCTAAACTTTCACTGTCATTTTTTCTTTAGAGATTATATGCTTAAATCCAATTTTTACTAGTACTTTAGTCTTACTATAACAAAAAGAAAACTGCTGTTGTAACATTGTTTGTAATTTTGTCTGTAATTATTGTTTGTTTTTGGAGCTTTTCTCACCAGGACTCCATTGAAAATGGGTTCTTCTAGGCCCAATGTACTATCCTGGTTACCCAACTGCAAATAAATAAATACATAAATAAATATAAACATATGTGTTAGGCATACATGCCTGCTCCATCAATTCCAAACAAGAGCAATTAGCTTTTACTACAGAATAATGTATATTATAGAATAATATATAAAAATCTTTTTTCTGCCATCAAGTACCATTAAAATTTCAACATTTGTAAATGTATTTCTTTAACTGGAATGTATGTATCATATATGCAATAGTCACTAAACTGTTTGTCTAATGTCTATAATAAGGATTGATGTGTTTTATGACACATTTATGACTTCACATTCATATCTGGATGTGCCAAAGATTAACATATGTATGTGTCAATATGGATATAATTTAAAATATTAAAATGACATGAAATTGATGGTGTTTTACATGTTTCCTTCCCCCACACATAAATGACCATTAGCTTAGGGAACTAAACCAACCAGTGGGGATCAGGCCACCATACCTCAACATGTGCCTGGAGGGGCACCACCACAGGCTGCACAGATACTCAGAATATCTGGGCCCCAACCTGTCAGCATTGCCTCCATGAATCCTACATCACCTGCCACAACTGTGTCTGGTTGCTCTGCTCTGAGGGCAGGTGCAGTGGTACAGACTGGGAGTAGTGCTAGAGGAGGTAGAGATTTTGTCTTCCATCAAGACCTGACAGGGCTGGGGGAGGACATTATGGAGAGGGGCCTCAATGCCCAAATCAGCAGAACTGAGAAATGAATAGCCATTTTAAAGCCCCATCCAGCACTGCCCTAAGTGATTGCAACAGGAGACAGTGAGGAAAGTTCTAAGGGTGAGGATTAGATTCTCATTGTACTCATGCTGGACAGAGATGCACTTCCAATGTCCCACTACCTATCCCCAAGCCATAACATTTCTTCCCACAGTATTTACTTCCCTGGACCCCTGTCTAGCAGGGTGACTGACGTAATCCCCGGGGTGAATTTCCTATCTCTCAGCCAATCATCAAGGTTTTTTTGAAGAGGGCCAAAGAGGCACTCTGCTTGACATGTATGGGCAGTCTAGGAACTAAACCTTCTATTTAAGGGATAAAAATAAAACATTTCAGTCCAATTGGCCATACATTAAGTTGCTGTCACTGTCACCCACCTCTGATGTGGAAATTATCTGAATTCATCAAATTATTTGTACAAATATTCATTTATTTTGTGAAGATGTGGATAGCTGTGGTGCTGTAACACCACCATCCTGCACATTCATCTATTCTTTCCCATGTCTTACCCTCCGCTTGCAACCTCATTTTCATCACTGTCCTATCAACCCATTTTTTTCACATGTTTAATCTGGTCAAAAAATTGAATCACACACATGGCTAGAGATTGCACATAGAACAACCCTTCAATTTTTGTCCTCAGCATATGCATGACAGTTGGCATCATGCACAGTGGTAAATGCCATTTCTTGCCCCATAGCAAAAACTGAAGACTTTACTTTTAACTGCATTAGTATGGTTACTGTCATGAATCTGTGCTTAATCTCACTGCACATCAGAAATACAGACTGATAGCACTATTAATAGATTATTACTTTTACATATTTATTATGCTGCAGACTCTAAGATACTCCTTATAGGATTTTACAGTTATCATTATAGTAATGAAGCCTGATGCCCACGTTCTGCCATGTTTCAATCTTTTGTCACTGTCCCTTCAACTGTGTGATTTTAACTCTTTGAACAGTAAGTTCCTGTGTGATCTGATCAAATAATGTTCAGTTCTGTAGACTGTTTTTGCATACTGTCAAGTGTTCGAATCCTGAAGTATGTCAAACATATTTGATGTTTTATCACATTAACATTATGTGTGGAATTGCTGGCAACATCTATTAACTCCCCATTATCCTGCCAATGTCTAATCATTATACCATCATCCTACCCTGCTTGCTCTCTATTTGTGAACACTTTATTGTACAGAGCATGACAGAATCATTAGGATAAACCTAAGAGTAACACACCACAAAGATGATGTGAAACAGCCCATAAACAAAAATGTTTTTATGTCTCCTCTCTCTGTCTCTCTCTCTCACCCACTCTCATCCACTCTCCCTGTCTCTCTTCCTTCTGTCTCATCACTCTTTGTGATCATTATTTGCATGATGCCTGGCATTGAGCAGAAATTATAACTTGTGGTAAATGTCAGTTCAAGTCTTATGACAAAAACTGGTGAGTTTTTGCCCTTAGGCTGCATTAGTCTGCTGTCCCTCATGTTACTGTCCTTAGCCTTGCTATGAAGAGACAGTTATTATGATATGTTGGATAGGCTGTAGTGTTGAATGTGCACTGTATGGTATTTTTCAATTGTCATTACTGCTATGTAGTATGCTGTACATGTACTACCTTGTTTCATACTGTTTTCATTGTCCCCTCAAATGTGTGTGTTTTAGCTCATGATATTTCCCATCCTTTATGGTCTAACAAACATATATGGATTTGTGATTCAGATTGGCAGGAATTTGTATCCAGCATCAGGTATAAAACTATGAACATAATAATCTCATTAAATTGTGACCTGTTTAATTATGGATACAGATGCTATTCTACCAACAGTACTCTGCTTGGTCCTTTTTGTGAGGTTCACTATCAATACCAGCCCTGCTCATACCTTGCCAGCAATGAATCCAAGACATCTGGTGAGATCAAAAATTTATGGGGTGTCAACTAAACAACACTAGGTGCAATTTAAAACAATTGCTCCTATACTCTTAGAAGGTGGTAGGATTACAGCTTTAGCATTACTATTCATTTTCTAAAGTATATGGTCTAACACGTACATGTATGTTACCATGTAGTAATTTAATTATTCAGTGGTATAATGGAAACAAATATAATTGCCTAAGGAGCACTATAAAATTCCTTAAACATGTGGACAGTCAGCATATGTGAGGACAGTGTAAGTATGGCTCAGTGCCATCCATATAATGAATACTTTACTGCAATTATCATGACACATGCAAATAGTGTCACAAAGAACAGTAGCTTGACATACATCTGTTCTGAAATTACTAAGAATCAGAACTGCCTATTTGTCTGTACACCTTATTTGCGTGAAGATTGGCATGGAGCACCATAGAACACTGCTAATTCCCATTCTAAGTTCAAAACCTCAAAATAGTAATTATGTATGTGTTACTGTTTTGCTATCAGTCATGCAAATGAGCTTGTCAGCAATGCATTTCAGGAAGTGATTTTGAAAAATAATGTCAGTGACACATTACTTGTGAAAGTTTCAATGGCTTATACTGAAGATATGATGAGGTCATTGTGATGCTATCTGGGAACTACACACTACAAATTATGTTTGCACTCCAACACATTATAATTGCAAAGGATGTACAATAGTGTAGGATGTTTGAACACATACTTGCTGAGTTGCATTAAGTAGTGTACTTTCATGTGTTTGATAAAAATATTTTGCTTTGACATTACATATTGTACAAACATTAAGAAATGTTAATAATGACAGACCAACTAATGGAGATTTGCATTCAATGATACTGAGCTGAACAGTCAAGAATGCTTGATTGTCACTTTACTGTTTGACAACTGTGATTATTATCCACCATATATATAGTCAATAAGCTAAAATGTGGAAGAGCTAGATATCACTTAAACGTCTACAATTTTCATGAATGAAATTATATGAGTTATCTGATCAGCATGTGATTACTTGTGATAAATATATTGCTGTATCTTGTACAAAAAATGTGATGCACATCATCCACTCCACAATATAATGATGATGTTCATCCTTTCAAATGTCCAATATTTCACGTTAATTGTCTGATATTTTCTGTAGCACTGTTAGCTGTTACAATGTACTCTATCTTGTGCATTTAGGAAGGTGGTCGAATCCAGCGTGAATGATTATTGTGTGTATTTGTTTTTGTGTGTGTGTGTGTGTGTGTGTGTGTGTGTGTGTGTGTGTGTGTGTGTGTGTGTGTGTGTGTGTGTTAGGTAGGAATGGCTATATCCACAGATCTGATGTGTACACTTCTATTCAGGAGAAAAATTTACACCTGGAGATAACTTCCCCATCGGTTTCTTCCCAATTTAGCCCAAACATCTGCTCTGCAACACACTGATATCATTCTTTTAAATACTTTATAAAAACTATAAATACTTTAAATAAAGACGTCTCATGTGGTGCTGGTGGTTGATACAATGTATTCTAACTTTTGACTTAGATATTAGATGTTCAAATCCAACAACTCACTTATATCAGTGCTTGTGGAGCTAAGTAAGAAAGGCTACAGCCACAGATCTGATCAGTAGATTTACAGTGGGAGAGGGATTTTTTAACACTTTTAGTCCAGACCTCTGATCAGCTCTTCTGATGAAATGTGCTTTATCTCACCCTTATAGTAAGATGCCTTTGTAATACTGGGTATTGATTCAATGCTCTGTAGCTTGTGGACTTATGCTATGTTTGAATCAGGCATTTTCTAAGTGTTGTGAATTTGTGTTACTACAGTCACAGAGATGAGTTGATTGTCCAACATGTGTGATGTGTACCCCTCTACTCAAGCAAGATATTAACACAGGCAGAGAATTCACACTACTGTTTCATTCACTTTTAAGGCAGACACATGCCTTGCAACTCAATGATGATGTCATACCTTCAAATATGTTTTGTCTCACCATTTGCAGTAAGACTTCATCTGTGGCATGTGCAGTTAATCCCCATTTCTCTAGATTGTGGACTGAGATAGGCAGCCATTCAAATCCAGCAAAAGTCAACACAGTGTGGGTGCAGTGACATAAAGCACCGACTTATCCAGCTTTTGCAAAAGCTCTTTCCATCTCCTTTAGGTCTAACATAGGCCTCTCAATGCATTGATTGATTTCATCCATTTAAATAGGAGTTCTGTGACTATTATGGTAAGACTTCTTTTGTGGTGTATGTGGACTTAGGCACTTGTTCAAATCTGATAATGTATCTGTGCAAAACAATATTGACAGACAACAGCCAACAGAAGGTGATATGGCTAATTCAGCTGTGTGAACAGTAAAATGACTAAAGCCTTTTGATCCCTCAAAAGAAATGTTACTGGATACATAGCCATTCAAAAGTTTGTTTAGTTCAGATCTTGAAGTGTGTCCTTCTGATACATGTTCATTAAACCCTCCTGTGGTAAAAACAGGTAATACACACCACAGTAGAGTGTGGAGCTTGATAGGCAGGGGTTTAAATCTGGTATTGTCTGTCTGTCAGACAATAGTAACAAACAGGAGAGCTTTACTCCAAGCAATGGTGAACTGGCACACCAAGAGGGACACATTTTTGAGGCCTTTGACTCCATTTGGGGGAGCCATAACTATTCCAACACACGACTAATGCAATCCCATCAAGTTTCTTCCTTATGATACATCAGACATGATTATTTCTCTGGCATCAATGGTTGATACATAGCTCTGTCAAGTATGACCTCAGGCTGGTTTTCAAATCTGGCAAGTTGTAACTACTCAATATGTCAGAGAATGCTTACAGTCATGATTTGTCTTCCCAAATGGAATTCTGTTTATTCTATGACTTAAAAGAGACATTTGCTTATGCCCTTTATTATTTGTTCACAGTATAGTGGTTAAAGGCAAGAATGGCTTATTAATCAGTTTTTGATGTGTGTCATTATGCAAAATGTTCATAAAGTGTAATTGGACCTGTGTTATGATACTTTCTTATCGTTTTATGATGGGTAGGAATTGTTAATGCATTAACAACTGTACTTCCTTATGAGCATGCCCATCATAATGATATAGTAGATATATACAGTTTAGCACAAAGCATATTAAGTAAGAAATGTTATGAGATAGGTATTGTCATTTGTTCTTATTTCTCAAAACTTAATAGAATTATCTTCCATCACTTGGATTTGCCAAGGTCCTCAAAATGGAGGTAGTGACCTGTTTGAGTAGGATATCAACATTGGTGCAAGCCATTGTACAGCTGCTGTATGTGAAATGTAAAGTTTCAAGAGTTCATTTACTACATGTTAATGTTTCAGCAGTTTGTGAGTTAT
Organism: Protopterus annectens; assembly: GCF_019279795.1. NCBI lineage: Eukaryota > Metazoa > Chordata > Ceratodontiformes > Protopteridae > Protopterus > Protopterus annectens. The sequence goes on along the minus strand of NC_056730.1, from coordinate 160,917,399 downwards.
GGTTGTGTACTCTCATTCAAGTATTACTAATGTATTCAACAAGGCTCACCAGGGCAAAATGTGATATACCACATGATGCTATACTGCATTCAGAGGTGTCATTTGACTGCCTTTTGTATTTTAGTATGTATTGTCTGGCAGTTGCAGCAGAAAGGACACACTTAATATGATGATTACACTCATAAAAATGCATTATACACAAGTACTTTTGAAATGACAGGTGAGACAGTTCACATAAAGCTGATGTCATTATACAATAATGCTAACATTTAAGTTGTTTTGGGATACATCTTCTATGGGTTAACTATCCATGTGTGGTCTTCCTATCACACATACACACATCATATGCCTAGGCATATCATATAATGACATTATTACACACACAACCCAGATGTCAAAGGAGTGACTACACATGAGTTTTGCCTTCTTTAATGTGCATGTTATTATATGTCATATGACCATGCCCCTCATTTTGCATATACAAACTTCTCCCAACTGTTATAGTTAGACATCTGTAAGTAAAGGTAGTAACACATTTTTCAGTTGATATGCTGTTCAAAGTGACAGTTCTGTATATGTGTCAGGTCCTTCTGGAAAATAAACACATGGCATGTATGAACAGTCACCCTTTCTACCATTCACAGCATGCAGGTTGCTGCTACAACTGATTCTTTCCACAGTCACTACTATTATTGAATGATTTTACAAGTGTGCATGATTCTTCTCAATATGACCCCATTTTTAGATGCATGCACATTGCCATTACAACTTCTTCTGTACCTGCTTTCCTTGGCTACTGTTATCGCAGTCTCCAGTTTACCTATAACTACTCATTTTGTTACACTGGAGCTGTATCCCTTTCATCTATTTTTATGAATATTTCTTTTTAAATCATGTAGATTGTGTCCCTGAATGGCCATGATCACTTCTATAGTTATCAATATTTATTATAAGGGGGTGTTTCTAAAGTAATCTGTTAATGCATAACTGCATGTTTCTCATTAAGCTCCCCTGCCTCTTAATTAAGTACTCCAAATTTCCCTTTCCTTGTATTGTGCCATCCTCATGCGGCACTTACTGAGGTTGAGCTTATTTACAACCTGTCATTTACACTGTGTGCTCAAGCCTATCTGTACTGCAATGTGGTCATGAACAAGTGTTTTAACCATGAACAGGTGCTGCTCAATGTTTTGGGCTGCTTGGCATCTTGCATATTCTATAAGCACCTCTGCTCATCATGCAAAATGGCCAGGCATATAGGCTTAACATAATGTGTACAAGATTCTTAATGAATACCAGGTTTATTTTGTAAAATTGTATATATTTTGATATGCTGTTTAACAGGGAATTCACATCCAAAAAAAGACCATGTTCCTGTATGTTGGTGCACTCAGTTAAAGTAAAACAAACTTTTGTAAAATGTTTTGCATGGGACTGAATTAATTATGCCATATGAAATCATTCATGAACAGATCCATTTAGCTTCTGTAGTCTGTATTAATTCTACTGTCCCAGTGACACAGTATACTGTAATCTGTGACTGATAATTTATAGCCAAATATAAGCAAAAGAAATATTTAACTTACATGTTTGCAAATGTCACTTGGTGCAATGTTGAGTAGGGAGACAATACAGCAGCATTGTTTTAACCACTTCTCAAGCACTATAATACATTTTAAAATGATCATGAGAAAGCTACATATAGCATTGTGCCTATTAATAAAAAATGTGCTCTGCATCTGTGCAGTGCATAACAGAATTAAAAAAGCTGTTCTGGCATGATATATGTACTAAGATTTTTATCAATAATTAATAAACAAGTATGCAGAAAACAGAACTAATAAGCTCTATAGATACTATTCTTTATAATGTAAGTTAGAACAAACAGGGATCAGAAGCTGATTTTATTGATAGAAAATGAAAAAAATACCTTTCACTGTATGATCATGGAATGCAACATGCAACTTTTAAAATAATATCAGGAAAGCAACATATGGAACTGTACTGATGAACAGAAAGAAAATATGGGTCAGGGATTGTTAGGAAGGAAGACTAGAATGTTACAACATATAGTGGTGCTGTGCATGATAAAATTAGAATGCAATGTTATAAAGCTGTGTTACCAAGGACAAGATTAGGACAGTGAGCATATTTTAATCCGTACAAGGTAATTTATTTATTTATTTATTTAATCTCTGTTAACTGGTGTAGAGGACTAATCCACTTGGACATTTTCAGATTCAACTTGGAGAGTATGCAAGTGGTAGATAGAAGAAAAGTTGTGTCAATAATAATAAATAGCATGAATACAATTCTAAGAGACAACAGTGTAGCATATGCATTAAGAGTAATCTAACAGTAAAGTACAGTAATATAAATGTAATCTGGTATATACAGTATGTACTGTATATGGAGACGGCAGGAAACTGATTTTACCAAGTGAAGCTGAAATATTTTGTGGCCTTCTTTCCAAAATAACTTGAGTTGTACCATTTTGAAGGTAGCAGCTTTGATGTGTTTTCCTACTCTGTGAAATTTCATTCAATATAAAGGATTTAAACCAAGTATATCATTCTAATGAAAATAAAGACACCCTTCCAAATCAAATGACATTACACATAAATAACCTATGTTTATCTTGCGTGTTAAGTACCCCATGCTAATTTAGCAAAAAAAACTGTACTTTCTGCCTCCCCCTATATTATGTTATCGAAACATGAGTTTACCAAACTGCCTCAACAGCGGAAATGCAGTTCAGTGAACTGTTGATGGTGAGATCACAGTACAGTGATGATTGAAAAATTTGCCCTTTCCTCACTGTAGTGCAATCTCGAAGTTGATGTATATAATTAGTGGGGGGTGGGGGGTGCAGTCCCCCACAAGAGCAAATTCACTGAACTGCAATTCCAGTTTAGATGCAGTTCAGCAAATTCACTTTTTGATTGCATAATATAGACCCCCCCCGCATCACCCTACATATTAAAAAGAAATCTGAGGTTGCTATTTCTCATTGCAGAAAGTGACATTTCCTTGTAATCTCCTGAAGCTGAATGTTGTAGTCTAAAAGATTGTGGTCACTTTACCATCCAAAGTCCTTAAAATATCATTTCTTTTGCATAGAGATGTAAATGATGCTAAGCAGAGACTTCACCTGTGGCCATGCTACGAAAAGCAGATGTGAAAGATAACATTTCTCTCTTTAGCCGCTGGAAAAGGCATTCTCCAGTGAACTGTATTGATGTGCTACAGTTGGTTCAAGAGTTGTGAGTAGTTGATTGGTGAGGATATTCAGTAGGTTGCAGGCTAAACCTATAAACAGTCCAACTAGGCCAGTGTTCTTCCACAATTAACAAAATTAAATAAATAAAATAAAGTATAATGAATCTCTACTATTCCATGAATTGTGCACATATTTATACTCTAAACTGGTGTAACAAAAAACTCAGTATGGACTAAGCATGTAAAATAATCACAAAAAGTAAACACTTATTGCAGATGACATAAATTGCTTTATTGTTTAATACTTTTTTCTCGATCAAACAGAAGAGAATTAATCAGAAGTAAAAAACATTAGAAGAAATAAACTTGACTAATACAAAACTGTGACCAGAAATCAAATAAAATAATGACCTCAAACACTGTTATATGTTTAAAGAAACAAACTATATTTTAATAGTACGTAATAATTTATGAAAATCATTCGCATTCATATATATATATATATATATATATATATATATATATATATATATATAGATATATATATATATATATATATATCTGTGTGTGTGTGTGTGTGTGTGTGTGTGTGTGTGTATATATATATATATATATATATATATATATATAAAACTGGTTCCACTGCATTATGTCAACACACGACAATGTCAACGGCCAATTCATCAACCACAAAAAGCTAACATATGCAAATGGTCAACAGGTGTATAGAGCAACAATCTCCAGTTGGGGGAACATTGCCTTTCTCCGGTTATCACTTCTGTGTCACTGTTAGACAGAGGCACAGTATACTAACCTCGAAAAAGGGCATAGCAAAATAAATTTAAAATGGGTGGCGAAAGCCAAACACATTCTGGCTAGGCTTATAAATGCCCTAGGGCAGATAGCCTAATATGAACCTATATATAATTAGCAGAGTGTTGCACTCCACATGGGAGGTGCAGAGCAGTTTGCTCCACTGTTAAAAAACAATGCTATTTTGTTTTTATTTTGATTCTATGCAGTGAGGGTTTTACTCATGAATGCGTAGTTGACTGTTGGCACCTCTGTTGTTGACCTTTTGTGGTGAATGTTTTTGTCATTGATACTATGATGTGCAGATGAAATGTACTATTTCCATATATACATAAAACAATTAAACATATGAAATGCGCACTGTGGATAAGGAGTGGAGCACAGAAACCAAACAATACAAATCCACTCTCCAACATTAAATTACTCCAGCTCCAACTTTTGCCAAAATTATATTTTTATTACAAAATCCACATATATTAGAATGCCCACCAGAATATAAGTAAAACACAAATCCAGATTTTGCCATTCAGGCTTTTTCAATGCTGCTAGTTATATTACTAAGCCGTAGCTTTATTCACATTCATTTACATCACATGGCCAGCCCACCATCAATCACATTATACAATTAATTAACATAAAACATTTTCAAATTAATTCCTCATTTAAACCATGGTGAAAAACTGCTCTCAACAACACAATCCACCTCTTTTTTTATTATTCAAAAGACTATTTTTTAGAAATGCTTAACACACCAAATACCATATCTATCCCATAAAAATACAAACAGCTCCCTCTTGAGTCTGTTCATGCCTGTATAGTGCACTGCAATTTTTCTTACATCTTTTATTACTGAAATGTAGTGCTATACACTGTTTAAAACTACATGAGATTTGTCCTACATAAAAAGCACCACATGTGTGTCTTGCCATGTAGACTATCCATTGTGAATTTCAATCAGCTTCACTCCTCAGAGTGAATATTTTACTTGTATTGGACTAGGAAAAGCTTTTGCTTTCTAGTATATAATCACAATAAGAACCATTCCCACATATTTTGTTCTTTCCCATTCCCTTTCTTACATTATATGTCTTATGAATAAAATTATTGAATGTCATGCTATCCTACACACTTACTCACCTGACATAGCTGTTATTATTGAGACCTGGTTAAAAATCTCACATCAAAGACTCAGAAATTACTTGTAACAGTTATAGCCCTATTAGAAAAGATAGGCTAAAGAAAAGAGGTGATGGTGTAGCAGTTATGTTTAAAGACTCTCTAAAACTAGAAACATTAAACTGTACAACTCCAGACATCCCTAATGCTGAACTCCTCATCACCCACATGCAAATAAATCCTCATAAAACCATAATTATCATAGCTACATATCTGCACCCTGGAATTAATCTCCCCAACATTGAACTTCTCCTCTCTTAGTCTACCTATACTTTCAATCAAGAAACTATCATCCTAGGTGACTTTAATTTTGACTGGCTCTGTTTCTCGTCTAACTGCCCCCACCAACTTTATAAATCTATATAATTTATCACAAGTTATAAACTGTCCCACTCACACTAACAAACCCTCTAAAAAAACAGTCACTACTTGACTGGATACTAACTAACAAACCTAACCTACGTGTCCAAGCCAGCTGCCTACCTATCAGCCTTAGTGAGCATGCCCCTACATTTTTACTTAGAAAAATAATTCAAACTCAGTCTTACAATCCCTTCTAATACATCAGTAGTAAGAAACATTTTTCCCCTGACCTCTTTAATCTATTACTAAAATGCTGTGATTGGTCACCATTACATAACCTAAATCTTTTCTTGAAATACTAAACAGCCTGGCCCCCACCAGAAAAATATGCACCAAATCCAAACAACTACCATGGCTTTCTTTAGATACTAAACAACTCATTAAACAGAGACAGAGACAGCGCCCTCTAACTATCCACCAAAAACAAACCAACCTCACCACTTATCAGCAACGAGACAGAGACAGCGCCCTCTAACTATCCACCAAAAACAAACCAACCTCACCACTTATCAGCAACGAGACAGAGACAGCGCCCTCTAACTATCCACCAAAAACAAACCAACCTCACCACTTATCAGCAACGAGACAGAGACAGCGCCCTCTAACTATCCACCAAAACAAACCAACCTCACCACTTATCAGCAACGAGACAGAGACAGCCCTATAACTATCCACCAAAACAAACCAACCTCACCACTTATCAGCAACGAGACAGAGACAGCGCCTCTAACTATCCACCAAAACAAACCAACCTCACCACTTATCAGCAACGAGACAGAGACAGCGCCCTCTAACTATCCACCAAAAACAAACCAACCTCACCACTTATCAGCAACGAGACAGAGACAGCGCCCTATAACTATCCACCAAAAACAAACCAACCTCACCACTTATCAGCAACGAGACAGAGACAGCGCCCTCTAACTATCCACCAAAACAAACCAACCTCACCACTTATCAGCAACGAGACAGAGACAGCGCCCTCTAACTATCCACCAAAAACAAACCAACCTCACCACTTATCAGCAACGAGACAGAGACAGCGCCCTCTAACTATCCACCAAAAACAAACCAACCTCACCACTTATCAGCAACGAGACAGAGACAGCGCCCTCTAACTATCCACCAAAAACAAACCAACCTCACCACTTATCAGCAACGAGACAGAGACAGCGCCCTATAACTATCCACCAAAAACAAACCAACCTCACCACTTATCAGCAACGAGACAGAGACAGCGCCCTATAACTATCCACCAAAAACAAACCAACCTCACCACTTATCAGCAACGAGACAGAGACAGCGCCTATAACTATCCACCAAAACAAACCAACCTCAGCACTTATCAGCAACGAGACAGAGACAGCGCCCTATAACTATCCACCAAAAACAAACCAACCTCACCACTTATCAGCAACGAGACAGAGACAGCGCCCTATAACTATCCACCAAAAACAAACCAACCTCACCACTTATCAGCAACGAGACAGAGACAGCGCCCTCTAACTATCCACCAAAAACAAACCAACCTCACCACTTATCAGCAACGAGACAGAGACAGCGCCCTATAACTATCCACCAAAACAAACCAACCTCACCACTTATCAGCAACGAGACAGAGACAGCGCCCTATAACTATCCACCAAAAACAAACCAACCTCACCACTTATCAGCAACTAAGGAACCAAACCAAGAAAAATATCCACAGTGACAAAAAACACTACTTCCAAACCTCCCAACAAAGCTCCTTCACAACCCACAAAAATTCTGGCAATCAATCAGCTTCCTGCTCAACCCTGGTCAATCCTCCACTTTCACTCCATCCACAACAAATATCTCCAAACCATTAGCTTAACAGTTTAACTCTAACTTCATCAACTCCATCTCCTGCCTCTTTAATAACCACAAACAACTACCTGTCACACTCCCCTCCCTGCCTCTAGTACTACAAACTCCTTCTCCTTTAGACCTATTTTACTTCTTATATTAAAAAGCTCCTAAGCAAGCTAAAATCCTGCTCCCCAGCAGCCGATCAACTACCAAACAAATTCCTAAAAATAGCAGCTCCATCCATTGCCTATACTATCTCTATACTAATCAGTCATTCCATCTCCGATCAATGTGTGCCTCTCTGGAAAGTCTCACACATCACCCCCCTTCACAAAGGTGGCCCCTCTAGAGAAATCTCAAACTACCACCCCATTGCTATCCTCCCACCCATAGCCAAAATCCAAGAGAAATGTATTCAGTTACAACTCTTCAACCACCTTACCACAAACAACTTCCTATCCAATACCCAGCATGGTTTCTATACCCCCAGTATAGCATAAACACAGCCTTGTTATCCTTCACCAACACTATTCATCACCTTATGAACAAAGGACAACTAGTCTCTGTAATTTTTCCTAGACATGTCAAAAGATTTTGACATAATTTCCCACCAACTACTACTCGACAAACTTGCTGCACTCAGTCTCAGTCCAGCATCCCTGACATGGTTTCACAGTTATCTATCAAACTGCCAACAGATTACTACATGGGAGAACATTCTCTCCCCACTACTCCCAGTACCCACCGGTGTACCCCAAGGTTCAATATTTGGCTCTCTGCTATTTATCATATTTACTAATAACTTTAATACAGCAACCCAACTTGACTCAGTCATGCAACATGCAGATGATACATCTCTTATCTGCTCAGCCCCTTCCCCACAACTGCAAGAAAAGATGCAAAAAGCATTCCTGGAAATTGAAACTTTCCTATCAAACCACCAACTCATCCTCAACTCTAATAAGACCAAATTAATAATTTTCACTAACAAAACCACCAAGCAAAGCTCCCTACCCCTCTCTATTTATTCTATGAATGGTACCAACATTGATCCTACAAACCAGGCCAAGCTACTAGGTATTACAATAGATGACCATCTCAAATTCAATATTCATATCTCACTATTAAAAAAGTTTACTCCAGACTTGGTGCTCTCTACAGAGCTAAACCTTACCTAACACCCGAAGCCAGGCTAGCCACAGCTAGGGCTCAGCTCCTCTCAACACCTCTATTACTCTTACATCTTCACTAACTTATGCAAGACTGATATTCATAATCTAGAAACTTGCTATAACAAAATTGCAAAGTTTGCCACCACTCAACCCCATAAATCCCACTATTGTTCTGCTCTTCTACAACTTAACTGGCTAGAGCTCCCCAACCTAACACTTAACCAACTTACCCTCACCCATAAAATCATACACAACCCAAATAGCTGCCTAGCAATTTCAGCCCTAGTCCAACTACAGGTAAACAGCAGAACTCTTAGATCTTCTGATAGACCACTGCTGAAAATAGTACGATCGCATAACTACCACGGTGATTCCCTCTACTCATACAAAATAGCTAAGTCTTGGAATGCTCTGCCCCTAAGTTTACAAAACACCCCCTGCTATTCCTCCTTTAAAACAAAAATAAAAGAATACCTTAAAAGCAAGTGGCTCTGCCATCGTTGTACCCTTGGATAACTCCTCTCTCCTACTATGTCCTCAACTACACCCATCTATTTCTTTATAGCTGAGTACCTCTATCCTTCATTGTTACAGCTGGTCATTCTCCTCACTATTTTAGATTCAGTTACTTTCAGTACTTCATAGTTCTCATTCTTACTCACTCTATTAGCTCAATATGTTCATAAATATCTTCATTGGGCATGCACACTGTTTCTGTCTCAATTGTCACCCAGTTATCAAGATTTCGTGTGGTATACATGTTCAGTTTTTGTTCCTAGGATGTATTATTTTTACCTTTTTCACTGTTATTGTTAAACTTACTGTTATGAAACAAAAGTTTTCATGAACATCTGTGTAACTCAATATTTGTTTATCGGTCTTTGGAGCTTTTCTCCCCGGGTCTCCGCTGAAAACAGGCTACTAGCTCAGGCGGATACAACTACCTGGCAAACAAATGAAAATAAATAAATAAATAAATAATAAAATTACCCTGAGGCTCACAACATCTTTTTATAAATGAGTAAAAATATTCCCCTATATTATTACCCCTTCTATAAGTAATCACACATTTTTAGTAACTATATTACCACAAAACCTATCAGTGGACAAAATTACCCCAAATTTATTTATCTCTGATTTAATAACCATACCATTAGTACCATATGTACTGATGAACCTACGTGGTAGTTCTTTATTTTTTCCCATTGATGATACTGCAAAAGACTGTCTGTTCCTATTCATCTTTTGATCACATTTGCTTGCATAGTGTATATATATATATATATATATATATATATATATATATATATATATATATATGCTACTGTATAATTTATGTTCTGCAATGATCTGATTAGGCCTTCTGCTTCTTCATCATAATCTTCCTCAGTATTATAAAATTCTCTTTAACCTCATAAACTGGGACTTAGGTAAATTTTTTACTACATGATATGGATGGCAATTTGTTGCTGATAAGAGAGAGTTTCTAGCAAAAGGTTTCCAATAAACTTTAGTTTTAAGATTACCACTTTCTTCCGTCAATAATTTCATATCCAGAAAATTTGTTTCTGAATGACTACTATAAGTAGTAAACTTAATATCATATGGATTATTATTGAGGAATTTCACTAAATCAATTAGACCTTCCTCATCCCCTTCCCAAATCAACCAACAATCATCCAAAAAGCATTTCCATAAAATCATCTTGTAAAAATAAAGGTTCCAATCTTCATTCATAATGTATGTTTCTTCAAGAAAACCCATAAGAATATCAGCATAAATTGGTGCAAAACTAGCACCTATTGCTGTGCCACTTCTTTGCAGGAAACACTCTTCGCCATAGTAAAAAAAACATTTTTTGAGAAAACTTGTCCAAGCATTGCCATCAAAAAATCATTAAATTACCCTGAATACAAATTTAACTTATTCAGGAAGAAGCTAACAGGTCTTTGACTTGCTTTGTGTGCTATACTATTATATAAAGCCTGTACAATCCAATGTACACATCAGAAAAGTAGGCTGTACTTGTATCCTTCTAAGGACATTCAAAAAAATCTTTGTGGGTAATGTAAGAAATAAATAGGTAGGAACAAAAGACATGAGAATGGTTCTTATTGTGATTATGTATTTCCTTGGCCAATGCAAGTAAGATATTCACTGTGAAGTGCGAAAATGATTGCAATTCACAATGGACAGTCTACATGGTGAGATGCCAATGTGGTGCTTTTTATGTAGGACAAACCTCATGTAGTTTTAAACAGCATATAGCACTGCATTTGAGTGATAAAAGATAAACAGACTCACGAGTGGGCCATTTTTGTTTTTATGGAGATAGATATGGTGTTTGATGTGTTAAACATTTCTGAAAAACATACTTTTTGAATAACAAAGAAATGAGGTAGATTGTGTTGTTGAGAGCACCTTTTCACCATGGATTGAACAAGGAATTGATTTGAAGAGTTTTTAGGACTGGTCATGTGATGTAAATGAACGTGAATACACTTAAGACTTAGTAATGTAATTAGCAGCAATGAAAAAGCCTGAATGGCAAAATATGGGTTTGCTTTTTTACTTATATTATGGGCGACATTCAAATACATGTGCATTTTGTAATAAAAATATAATTTTTACAGAAGTTGAAGCTGGAATAATTTATTGTTGTAGAACATAGATATAGATATAGATATAGATATAGATATAGATATAGATATAGATATAGATATAGATATAGATATCAAGGCACATAATTCAAATTTATGTTAAAAAAATCTCAGTGCAAAGACAATTAATTTACATAAACACAACAGATAATGAATCTAATTGTGCCATACAGAATCATCTAGTGGAAAACAAGCTGTAAAATACATTATTAAATGTATTACAAAAATGTATTTGCTTAATTTAATTGGGTGACTTTTTTAAATGCCGGGGGTATTGTTCAAGGGTTTTAAAGGTGGGGAGGTTGCCACCCAATGGGGTATGTTTAAAGCAACCTTTAAAGAGGCAGGATTTTTAAAAGAACTGTAGGATGTTTTTTAGGTCCCCAAACTTTTTTTAGAGGCCATGTGCCTTTCCAACTTTGGCCCAACTAGTAGGTTTAGGGGAAAGTTTAGGTTTGGGAACCTTTTGGGGGGGCCATTTTGGTGCCCCCCGGGCACAACCCTGGTCTGGTTTGCGTGTTTTTGTTTGGGGCTTTTTGAGTTCTGGGGATGCAGGGGCACCATCGGGTTTTGATTTGTTTTTTTTTGGAGGGGGGTTTACCTGAGCTTTGGGAATGTCGGGGCGATTGCTTGATATTTGTTTTTTGGGGGGGGGAAAAGTTTCCTAACCCTTCCGGGGAGTTGGAATTCGGGGGGTTTCGTGATTTTTTCATTTTGGCTAAGACAATTAATTCCCCCGGGTTTCTAAAAAAGAAAGTTGTGTTTCCTTTGTTTGCTTTTTTTGTTCCTTTCAATTTTATTTTTGGGTTTTTTTTTGTTAAACGACAGGACCCTTTCCTTTTGGGTTTTTGCTTTTTATTTGACTTCCTCCTATTGTATAGTTTGTTTAGGTTGGGGCCAAAACCCAAGCCGTTTTGGGAGGTTTTCTTTTTTTTTTGGGATGTAATTGCTTTAAAGGGTTTTAGGGGTTTTTGGAGGGGGTCATTTAACCGGGTTTAAGGTTATCTTTTAGGAGGAAAAATTTGTTTGAAAATTTTTTTCCTTTTTTTTGGGAGGGGGGGTCAGGTCCAGTAATTGTTTTTCCCCTTTTCTTGGTTGGGGAGTGGTAACCCAAAAGTTGTTCCATAGCATTTGAGTTTATAAATTCCTAGGAACCTTTGGCTAGGGGTGTTGAGCCAGGAGTAATGCGCCCAGTCTATGTTTGGGTAGTTAGCCTAACATAATGGTGCATTGAGAGACCTTCAGGCTTTCCAGTGCCTCTCAGGAAGGCCGAGGGGTTCCCAGTTTGGGAGGTGGTCTGTAGGCTATAAATCAGGCGGCAGTTTAACACCAAGAAGGTGTAATATGGATAATCTCTGATGTTTGTGGCTTGCCACCAACCTGGAGGTGTGGGTATCTTGAGAATATCAATACTCCCCCCTCCTTGTGGTTCGGTCCAAGTTTTGGGGGCTGGAAGCATGGCATGAGGTATAACCTGGTAGTGCTGGGGTGCTCGAAGCCCTGAACCAGGTTTCTGTTACTGCACAGATATCGATGTTCTCCATGCTAAGGAGAGTTTTGAGTGCATGTATCTTGAGGTTTAGACTTGGCATTGAGCAGCATTACTCTTAGTTTTATCCCTTGTGATACCTATGGAGGTGGGTTTGGCCTGAGCCTTGCCTAAAAACGCACCATGGGGGTAGAGCCTTTGCCAATATCCGAAAGCCCAGGGGTGACAGGTGCAAGCTGTCCCTAGCGAATGATCTGATTAGGCCTTCTGCTTCTTCATCATAATCTTCCTCGGTATTATAAAATTCTCTTTAACCTCATAAACTGGGACTTAGGTAAATTTTTTACTACATGATATGGATGGCAATTTGTTGCTGATGAGAGAGTTTCTAGCAAAAGGTTTCCAATAAACTTTAGTTTTAAGATTACCACTTTCTTCCGTCAATAATTTCATATCCAGAAAATTTATTTCTGAATGACTACTATAAGTAGTAAACTTAATATCATATGGATTATTATTGAGGAATTTCACTAAATCAATTAGTCCTTCCTCATTCCCTTCCCAAATCAACCAACAATCATCCAAAAAGCATTTCCATAAAATCATCTTGTAAAAATAAAGGTTCCAATCTTCATTCATAATGTATGTTTCTTCAAGAAAACCCATAAGAATATCAGCATAAATTAGTGCAAAACTAGCACCTATTGCTGTGCCACTTCTTTGCAGGAAACACTCTTCGCCATAGTAAAAAAAACATTTTTTGAGAAAACTTGTCCAAGCATTGCCATCAAAAATCATTAAATTACCCTGAATACAAATTTAACTTATTCAGGAAGAAGCTAACAGGTCTTTGACTTGCTTTGTGTGCTATACTATTATATAAAGCCTGTACAATCCAATGTACACATCAGAAAAGTAGGCTGTACTTGTATCCTTCTAAGGACATTCAAAAAAATCTTTGTGGGTAATGTAAGAAATAAATAGGTAGGAACAAAAGACATGAGAATGGTTCTTATTGTGATTATGTATTTCTTTGGCCAATGCAAGTAAGATATTCACTGTGAAGTGAGAAATTGATTGCAATTCACAATGGACAGTCTACATGGTGAGATTGCAATGTGGTGCTTTTTATGTAGGACAAACCTCATGTAATTTTAAACAGCATATAGCACTGCATTTGAGTGATAAAAGATAAACAGACTCACGAGTGGGCCATTTTTGTTTTTATGGAGATAGATATGGTGTTTGATGTGTTAAACATTTCTGAAAAACATACTTTTTTGAATAACAAAGAAATGAGGTAGATTGTGTTGTTGAGAGCACCTTTTCACCATGGATTGAACAAGGAATTGATTTGAAGAGTTTTTAGGACTGGTCATGTGATGTAAATGAATGTGAATACACTTAAGACTTAGTAATGTAAATAGCAGCAATGAAAAAGCCTGAATGGCAAAATATGGGTTTGCTTTTTTACTTATATTATGGGCAACATTCAAATATATGTGGATTTTGTAATAAAAATATAATTTTTACAGAAGTTGAAGCTGGAATAATTTATTGTTGTAGAACATAGATATAGATATAGATATAGATATAGATATAGATATAGATATAGATATAGATATAGATATAGATATCAAGGCACATAATTCAAATTTATGTTAAAAAAAACTCAGTGCAAAGACAATTAATTTACATAAACACAACAGATAATGAATATAATTGTGCCATACAGAATCATCTAGTGGAAAACAAGCTGTAAAATACATTACTAAATGTATTACAAAAAATGTATTTGCTTAATTTAAATGTTAGATTTTATATATGTTAAGGGAGCATGAGGAAAGGAATGATATGTATACCATCATTTTGCAAGGATTAGTTTTAATATGTAAAAACTGAAACTTTTAATTTCAGAAGTACAATACAAGAAAAACATGAAACAATATATGTATTACACAAAGACAAAGGGTACTAACAAGAAGCTATTAGTTTACACACACTCTTAGAGATAAAGGGTGGTATTCATAGTTCCACAATTTGCAAATGCTGAATGACTATTTGTAAAGGGCACAGCTGAGCTTTTATGTAAATGTGCTGAGCACCACTGAACAGCACTGAATATGTCTGAAAGATCATAAAATGGATTAGAAGTAGTATATTTACATGCAAAGGAAGATGCATGAATGCAAAGTCACAATTCCTTTTGGCTACTTTCACAGCTGATACATGAGTGGGAGCCCATGCAAGTCCAGCTATATACCATTGGGAATTATTTGAGGAAAATGGCACCCAGTGCAGTTGTCTAAAGGTAAACTTTAAAAAGAAATAAGGTATTACTTAGTGAATATAAAGGTGTCTATATCTAAAAAACTGGGCTGGTCTTATATAAGGTTGGAAATGGGATGATAGGAAAGTTGAAAATGAGAGAGTGAGAGAACAAGGAACACATAGAAAGAAGACAGGAAGAGGCTTATTCTGGAGAAGGTGAAAGAGAATTGGCATTATATTTTTATGAGGAATAGATACCCCTGTTTTTCAACTTTTTTCTGTAAGAGGGAAGTTAATAAAGGAACAAGGGAAGAGGGCATAGCAGAGATGTATACAGGAGAGTTAAGGGAGAAGAGTTAAGGAACATGAAAGGCAGAGGAGATATTAAGTAAATACACACCAAGTAAACGAAAGGAGCAAAGCAGTCCAACAGTAAAACATCCAAAAGTGAATTTAACGTATCACAAATTTTAATTTTCGTAGAAACGCTGCCTCACCAGACACGGAAACTTCTTCAGAACACTAATATTGAAACAAAGAAACCAAGTTACATTTGGGTTTTAAAGAACTGAAGAGTTCACCCAAAAGCAATTCCATCCTAACCAATCAAAAGTTTTTACAAAATTTAAAGAGCTAACAGTTGTAAATACTTATTCGGACTTATCTAACCAGTTCAAATAAAATACATATATAAGAATGATATCAAGCATTCAACATGAATCATCGAACAATACATATAATGTTAAATAAAATATTGACACATAATATGAAATAAAATAAAATGAAAAGTTAAAATAAAATAGAAAATCAGTATCTCGCTTTACCTTGCTAATATTAAGCTCTAAAATGAATGCGAAAATCATGGGGCTTATATTTAAAGTCATAGTATAAGATGTCAGCGTGTAGTAGACATAAAAAATATATATATATATATATATATATATATATACATATATTTATTTGTTTTAATGGCCCAAATAGAACACATAAACTAATTAACTATTTTATATATATACATTGTATACTATATTAACTATTGAATACGCGTCTTAGACCAAAATTACCTTTATCTCAAGACGCTCCTCAATTTCAGTATACATGAAATATTACAATTATCATTAAGTCCTGGCATACTAAAGGCATTCAATAATAACTGCCACTCCAATTCCCGACATTCTAGTTGGATAGAAATAGGGCCACCTCTAATATCCTGTCCTACTTGGTCTATAGCTAGGAAGTGAAAACTATGACCAGGATTACCATTTATATGTTTAACCAGAGCATTATCACATCTATTTTTAGAAGTAGCATAGATATGCTCATAGATCCTATCCCAAATCTGCGGTCAGTCTTCCCACATAGAAGGCATTACAAAGTTTACACGTAGCTAAATAAACTATACTTTTGAGTTACAATCAAGTTTATGTTTGATAACAAATTTTTATTATTATTATTATTCTTTACCTCAAAATAATTACTTGCTGTATGTTTACACATACTACAAGCACCACATGGGGAAAAACCTTATGTCTATTATTGGACCCAGATAGTTTACATTCCAACAGGCTTTTTAAATTTGGACCTCTCCTATAAATGATAATTGGTGATGAACCAATTTTCTATTAATAAGCTATCCCTAGAAAACAGATGCCAGTTCTTCCGTAACAGGAATTTTATTGACTCACTGTCATTGTTAAAGGACGTAATAAAACTATATTTATAACAATGCCTAACATCTGTTTGAGTTGTCGTCAAACTAGTTCCATATCCTAAACTAGGTCTATCATTAAAAGTATAATTTTTATCCATAGATACTACAGTCTGAACTAAAGAGGGAAAACTAGAGTCAAAAAGAATGGGTTTTAATAAACCCGACTCTCGTTTATTCCTTACTTCTAGGATAAGTTCTTGTATGAGATGAACTGGATAGCCCCTTTTAGTAAACATTCTTTCCAACAGGACACATTCTCCAAGAAAGTCATGTTCTGTGGAACACATTCTGGCTGCTCTAACCAGTTGTCCCTTCACTATAGAGCGTTTCTGTTTAAAAGGATGTTGACTAGAAAAATGTAAAAATGAATTACAGTATGTCGCCTTCCTAAAAATAGTAGAATAAAGCTTATTATCAGGGCCTTTAGTCAATTTGACATCCAAATAGTCCATACAAGTTGCATCAAAATGATATGTAAATTTAATGTAAACTTTTGATTGGTTAGGAGTACGGAATTGCTTTTGGGCGGAACTCTTCAGTTCTTTTAAAACCCAAATGTAACTTGGTTTCTTTGTTTCAATATTAGTGTTCTGAAGAAGTTTCCCGTGTCTGGTGAGACGAAAACGTTTCTACGAAAATTAAAATTTGTGATACGTTAAATTCACTTTTGGATGTTTTACTGTTGGACTGCTTTGCTCCTTTCGTTTACTTGGTGTGTATTTACGGAGTTTGAACTGATTTCTTGAGATATTAAGTAACACTATGCTCAGCACCCTTCCACACAACTCACCCCTGACAATCCAAACACATTTTGCTCCAAATGAAAGTGATGCACATTTGCCTAATGGTATGATTCATAGAGCACTGTTTTGATCAGTCTCATTTACATACTAAATTGGCTTCAATTACACCTATAGATTTCAGTGATCACATTTTAAATTCGCTGAGCTTCACTTGTAATCGACAATCTAGAAAAAGTGTCAATAAATTAAAAGGAATAGTAAAACTTTAGTAAAAAACCATTGAGTTTTGTGTAGTTTTGATAGGTCTGCTTCCAGAAGCATATATATATATATATATATATATATATATATATATATATATATATATATATATATATATATATATTGGTATGGCTAAATATCTGAAAGTCTTACAACCTTATGAATGGCATGAGTGGGATGATACCATTTTTACAACTGTCTACATGTTCATTTTGTTCTTTGTGACATTGATTTTCATCACTAAAGGTTACAGAAAAGTAGGACATTATCATTCAGTGACATTGCTTTACCTAAAAATGCCTACAGCCACACCAAAACAGTAAGCAATTATCAGTCCACAGTTAAGTACACACCACAATTAATGCCACAGACAATTCACTTTTGCATTTTGAACTTCTAAACTGCCGTGTACATCATAGCTGGATCATGGTCAAATGGATCTCAAGGCAGAACAATGGAATGGGACCCCACATCCATAACAACATCCCATTATTTGATATATTGTCCCCAATTACCATACACACCATTCAAACCTCTACATTCATATTATTTTCTTTTTCAGTTTTACAATAATCACAAACATTTGGATTTAATTTAAAGTTTAGATTTCATATTAAAAAAAAAAACATGCAATGCAATTTGCTTAACAAAACAGAAACAACTGTCAAGTTGAAAACAGACTGCATGAGTAACAGCAAACTCCTCTTCCCTTGAAACACACATTTCTTGAAAGTACATCTGGCAACTCAAACTACAAGAGACATGGATTGGGATTCAAAGTCAAATAAACTGCTTCAAGTCAACTGAAGCATTAACGAGCAGCTATGTGAAGGGCTCAGAGGCAATGTGTAGGATCATAGGAAGTTACAAGGCTATTGGCTCTGAGACTCTTACAGGCCTAGCCAAGAATTTAGCCCATGTTCCAACAAGTCAGCACCCTATGCCACTGTCCAGCAGGGACACAGGTGGAATCCCAGGGGCGTATGTTCTGTTCCCCATCCAGTTATCCAGATTGCGCTTAAAAAAGTTTAATAAGCTTTACGTGGAGAAGGAGTCTATTCCACAAAAGGGGGAGTCTCTGGGACACAAATCTGTCCCACCAATGAGTCCTATTAATGTCACAGACCAGGTTGAGGTAGCACGTGCAGGTTACTCGAGTGGAACTTGACTTGCAGATATGCCTTCTTACCCGTGAGAACTCCGCATCACAAACTCTCAAAAACTAGTGCTGCACTCCCATAACACTCTCAGCTGTATAATCCAGACACAGTTAGGTTTCCATGTAATTTTATGTCACGTTGCCACACACATAAAGTTCTTGACTTCCATGTTTTATGGTACATCCATGTCACAACAGTAAATATAGATGGTACTGCGGAATATATGCACACACGTACTTAGAAATTTATTAGAAAAAAGAATAACATGTTTTGCATTAGCATTCATTTTCTGAAACATATGAAGTCTGAAACTTAAATGAATATCATTATTTAATGACTGACTGCAAATACCTCAACATAGCTCTCATCTCAGCAACCGCCAAGTTCAAAACCTAAAAATAATGGGGAACAAAGACTCAAAATCAGGGATGAATTTCAAATATATTGCTCCTCTTATATACTTAGCAAAACTGTAACCAAAACAAGAAAATCTGACTGCAACAAACTAAATTTAAAACCAAAAAAAACTTGCAGTCACCAGGAAAGTTAAAAGAACATTTTAATAAGCGCTTTTGTCCACATCGTATCCTGTGGACTTCATCAGATAAAACCTCCCCCATTCATTATCCATAAATATATTGGTGCAACGCTGCCTTCAAATCACAACCTAAATAATGCCTCCTTCAGTATGTACCATACCTCTCAACCTGGAAACATTAAAAATGCTGTTTTCGTTACAGGTACAAGTTAATAGTGCCACCCATGAAATTTCAGACCCCCCATAAATAATGTGAAACAAGAACACTTGTGCACATGATGCTTGTTTTATGCCAAAGAGGAGAATGTCACCACTGTTACAAATATTACAATGAATGGACTTTCAGCATGACAACGAAAGTAGAGGCTAAGGACTTGGAGAAAAAATGTTAACACTACACAGGCCCACAGAGTATAGAAGTATTCCTAGGCATTTCAGTATGGAAGGCAAGCCTAACTTAAAAAAAAAATATATATATATATATATATATATATATATATATATATATATCTACAGAGAGAGAGAGAGAGAAAAACAGAGAGGTCAAATAATTTTTGGTGTGTGTGTGTGTGTGTGTGTGTGTGTGTGTGTGTGTGTGTGTGTGTGTGTGTGTGTGTGTGTGTGTGTGTGTGTGTGTATCAGTCTGTCTGTGAGAGAGAAGTGTATCTCAATGTTTTGCATTGCTAAATCATGCCCTTTTTGAGTTATTAAAATATATACCAATTGAACTAAAATTAATTTTTTCAGTCATTTTTATTATCATAATTATGGTGAAGAAAATGTTCAACTAAAAAAACAGAGTATCTCCAAATACAAACCAAATAATTCTTTCTTAAGATTCCTCATTTGTCTTGTTAGGTTTATCATCAAAATGTCGACAATAGCATGCTAGACAGCCACCTCCTCGACCTAGGTAGGAGCGACTGTTGGAATGTCGACATTCATTTGTACATTAGTTTAGAAGGACGTACACACGGCAGGGAATTACGGCATGGATGTCAATGGGAGAGTTCCACCTTAAGGTCGACAGAATTTGTCGACATTGCTGCGTCGATCATACAACCTACTTCATATTCATGTGTCAACGTTATTTGTCACGTAAATCACCTTTCGCGGACATGATTTTTGTCCTTTTGATAGTAAACCGTCTTGCTGTACATACATTTCAAGCTAACCTATTATTCTTACTTGTCTTTAACTTAACTGCCATGCTCTTTCACTAACCACCACCATTCTCCATTTATCTTTTCCATGCCCCAGCTATGAAACACAAACTGTTTTTTTCTCAACCATTCTGAATAGTTGGATATGTTGCAGTCTCTTTTATCTTTTCTCTCTGTTCTTCACTTTTGCATTTTTTTTCCAACACCAGACACCAGTCCAAAACATCCATCACAACTTTTTCTCTGCTGTCCACTCCATCTCCCCATGCTATCATAAATAGAAGTTCTTGTGCTAAAAATCTTTAGTTCTGTATTTACTAACACAACAGCTTTGCACCAGTCTGAATATAGCTGCCGTTAACTTTTTTGTGTGATTTTTGTTGCTTAATGCATGCTTTTGAAAGAAGGACATTTTGAGTTGGGGAAAATGCTACCCATACCTGTCAGCTGTCCAGATTTTCACAAAATGTCAAGATTTTTAACTCATATTTTGGTCTGTCCCTCATACAATGTGCTTGTTTGTTTGTTTGTTTGTTTGTCTGTTTGTTTGTTTGTTTGTTTGTTTATTTGTTTGTTTGTTTGTTTGTTTTTTCTGGTAAATCATTGAGGATTGAAGTCCCTAAATAATGATATTCACTTGATTTTCTGACATAAAATCCTTCAGAAAATGCATGCTAATACAAAATGCGTTATTCCATTAACTTTCTAAATTTATAAGAGCAATGTTTAAAACCTGCTCCTAGTTTTGTGCCTTTGGTCCCATTATTTTAGGTTTTGTCCAGATTTCTTGTACCAACAGATTGAGAGGAATGAGGCAGGCTACTACCTCAATCAATTAGTTTGGAGTCTAGCAAGGAAAAGCAAACTTTCCAGTCCAGTGTACAAAACTGCATTAATTAATTACAAGCAAACAGATGTGAAAATTATCGTTTTATGCAGTGAGAGGATATCCCTTCAGACCATGTGTGTTTCAGCGCCCAGTACCCCTCTGATAAATATAATCACCACTGGGCACTGAGGCTGCCATTAGCCCAAGGAAAACAAACAAAATCACACACACACACACACACACACACACACACACACACACACACACACACACACACACACACACACACACACACACATACACACACACACACACACACACACACACACACAAAATCACACACACACAAAATCACACACACACACACACACACACACACACACACACACACACACACGCACATGCACGCACACGCACGCACACACACACACACACACACACACACACACACACACACACACACACACACACACATCTAGTACACACAACAACAACAAAGACACTGGCCTGGCCTAGCTAGACCTAGACTAGAAGCATAAGCGTTTAGAATTGTAATTTTTTTTTAAACCTGGAGGAGCCAGGGGAAGAACTGGTGGTGATAAATTTTCTCATAATTTCTTTAGAAGAGAAGAAGAAAACCAGTCCAACTCATCTGACAACTACTGCTTGCTGCACTAATGAATGGCTTGCCTTCCTTCCTTGCTCTAATTTTAATTTAAAACAAAATATGCACTAGAGTAGCACAGTACAGCTGCTCTCAAACATCCAGTCCTCCACAGCTCTGCCTCTGTTCGTTACTTGATTTTCTCTTTCTCTCTCTCTTACTCTCTCTCTCTCTCATGCTGCCTGCTACAACTGCAAACATGTTGCCGACCTGTACAGAAAAAGATAAACAGGCACAGACTACAGTACACACCCCCTCATCCATCAGCCGAATTCTGACAGGCTGAAAGTCTGATAACATCAGCAAAAATTCTCCCCAAAAAAAAATAAAAAAAAAAAAAACCAGGAAATTCGGGAATTAAAGAGGCCACTCAGGAATTCATGGCACCCCATTATTTTGACCTCAAAAGCAGTAAATACTGGGGAATGAGTGCCCACAATGCTTTCTTACTGACAAAAGTACCTTTATCTGCACTTTTTTTTTCAAAAAAATACAGTATTTAAATTGATTTTAACTGTGTTGCAGGAATATTAACTGAACTGGAAGTTTTGACTCTGCTCTTCAGTTAGTCCCAGCCACCATCCCTGTTTTTGTTTTGGTGTTAATCTTAGTGGCCTTGAAACTGCCCACCCCTCTTGTAAATTTGTGTTTGGATACTCCTTCTGGACCCATCTCATTTGCTCACTCAACTGAGTGCAGTGAGATCATATTCTGATTTCAGGCACTCCAACTGTGTACAAAGAGAGCATCTGGGAAACAGAAAAAAAAATTTAAGCTTGTTTCCTGCCTTTCCTGTTAAGTGGTATAGACTATTTGTAGGCTTCTGAGCCCCCAAGCCCTTCTGTGTTGGAGGGAAGCCTTCTAGCTTAGTTTTTTTTCTTATAACTAGCCACTTTTCTAGTTTCAGCACTCAAATCTGTTTCTTTGATCTCAGCACTTGTTCAGAAAAAAAAAAAATTTCATCTGCTTTTACTGTACTTGTGTTTCTACCTACTTTATTTTACTTTTGCATCATCTTAAAAGTACTCAATTGTATTTATTACTGCTTGGTGTAACTCATTCTAAGCCTTTTGGTTTAAACACTTGGGCTTCGGACCAGTTGTTTTGCACTGAGAGGGTTTGTGGTCTGCACTGTAGTGGTAGAACAGGTAGCTTACATCCTTCTAGGTTGGGAACTGCTGATTGAGGGCTCAGTGTCTGTTATTCCAAAAGTGTATTAATTCTGGTTTAAGCACTTGGGCTTTCAGGCCAGTTATTTTACATTAAGAGGGTTCGTGGTCTGCACTCTTGTGGGGGGAGAGGCTGGAATCTGCCCTTCTGAGCTGGGAATTTCTGGTTAAAGGCTTATAGTGCATGCATATCTGAACTGCTTCTTACTGAAGTTGGTGCCTTGTTTGCTGTGGCATAGACTGGATTCGGGCCTGCTGGATCTAGCTTTGTTTGTGTAACTTGAGCACTAATCCAGGCATTCTCTAAAGTATTCAGTTGTATTTATTACTGCTTGGTAATAACTTGATTAAAGTGTAGCTATCATTCTAAGTCTTTTGGATTAAGCACTTGGGCTTCAGACCAGTTGTTTTACATTAGGAAGTTTTGTGGCATGCACTGTGGTGGCAGGACAGGTAGCTTTCATCCTTCTAAGTTGGGAACTGCTGATTGAGAGCCCAGTGTCTGTTATTCTTAAAGTGTATTAGTTCTGGTTTAAGCACTTGGGCTTCAGGCCAGTTATTTTACATTAAGAAGGTTCGTGGTCTGCACTCTTGTGGGAGAAGAGGCTGGACTCTGCCCTTCTGAGCTGGGAATTTCTGGTTAAAGGTTTATAGTGCCTGAATATTTGAACTGTATCTTACTGAAATTGGTACACCTTGTTTGTTGTAGCATAGACTAGATCCAGGCCTGCTGAATCTAGCTTTGTTTATATGCTTGTTGTTTGTTTGCTTGTTATTTCCCTGGAACGCTAATTCCACCTAATACATGGCTTCTCAGTGCTTCTGTGGATCACTAGTGATATCTGCATTGCTTACTGTAATTATTTCCTTGTTTCACTTGAAAGAAAGTTACTGTTTGTCATTTTTGCATTTAAGTTACCTGTAACACATTGCACTTAAGTTACCTGGCACTTGCTCACTAAAGCAATTATATAAGTCAGCACTAAAAATTAAAAGCACTACACCCTCACTCCCCACTGGCCCTTGTTTTCAATTATTAAGGAATTCCCAATATTATTCTAGCATGTCCAAAGGTCAGTTGTCAATCTCCTCTCCGGTCCAGCTGGTGAATCTGGGAATCCTGAGGCAATGTTACAACTGCCTCATGTACACAGACAACCCTCTCCTCCTCCCAACAAATTCCAACACATGTGAGAGATGCAACCATATAGCCAAACTGGAGGCTAAGCTCTCTCAACTCAGTACTGGCATAACCAGTCAGGAGGAGAAGGAAACCACACTCACTACAATTCCAGTCTCACATAGACCTACCACGACAGCAAACCAAACACATAATCACACAAAAACATACTCGGAGGCTCTAAATAAAGATCTGCCTAAGCAGCAGAGACCTCCAAAGCAGACACCCAAGCAAATCACACGCCAAAACAAAACATGTGCAACACATATCTCACAAAGCCAGTGTGCCAAACAGTCACAGACCTTAAGACTAAACAACACACCTGATACACTTGTAATAGGTGACTCTATCTTCAGGCACACTGACGTCCCGCTCACCAGGCTGAACAAGGAGAGGGTCACGGTGAGCAGCCTGTCGGGCGCTAGGATCCGCCACATAACACAAGCACTCAGGTCACTCCAAGGCAAGTACAAATATGACTCAGTCATTGTCCATGCTGGTGTGAATGACCTGAGACGTACCTCCCTGGACTACATGAAAAGAGACATAAAGGAGCTCTCTGAGCATTTAGCCCAGGCCGGTATGACCCTGACCTTGAGTAGCATCTTACCCTCACCAAGAATGATGCCACAATATGAAGACAAGATGATCAATTTCAACAATTGGCTTAAGTACTGGTGTCATTTAAAGGGGATCCAATGCCTGTCAGCTTGGGATGATATGCTCGACAAGCCACGATGCTTCGCTAGGGATGGCTTGCACCTGTCACCCCTGGGCTATCGGATATTGGCAAAGGCTCTTGCTACCTCCATAGTGCCTTTTTTAGGCAAGGCTCAAAAGACAAACCCACCTCCATAGGTATCACAAGGGATAAGAAACTAAGAGTAATGCTACTCAACGCCAGAAGTCTAAACCTCAAGATGCATGCACTCGAAACTCTCCTTAGCATGGAGAACATCGATATCTGTGCAGTAACAGAAACCTGGTTCAGGGCTCCCAAGAGCACCCCAGCACTACCAGGTTATACCTCATACCATGATTTTCGGACCCCTAAAACTTGGACCGAACCACAAAAGGAGGGGGAGTATCGATATTCATCAAAGATACCCACACCTCCAGGTTGGTGGCAAAGCACGAAGCATCAGAGACTATCCATGTGCAACTAACAGTGGGTAAAACTGCCTTCCAGTTTATAGCCTGCTACAGACCACCCTCCCAAACCCAGGAACCCCACTCGGCCTTCCTGAGAACACTGGAAAATATGAAGGTCTCTCCAAACACCATTATATTGGGCGACTTCAACTACCCAAACATAGACTGGGAGCATTACTCTAGCTCCAACACCCTAGCCCAAAGGTTCCTAGAATTTATAAACTCAAATGCTATGGAACGAGTTGTTACCACTCCCACAAGAGGGAAAAGCATACTGGACCTGATCATCACCAACATGGGGACTCTATGCTCCAGACCAGAAGTGTATACCTCACTGGTAAGATCAGACCATAAACTAATCTCACTGGATATTCACATCCCGACCCCTCCCCCTGCCCAGAAAACCACAGTGAAAAACTTCTCTAAAGCAAATTTCACACTCCTCAAAACCAAGGTGGAATCCTTCAAAGCCCCCGGGCCTGTGGAAAATACGGCCCAGACTGCAGAATCCTTTATAAATGCATTCTATGAACACCTTCAGGAATGCATGGATCATGCGATCCCAAATAAAACCAAGACCCAATCCTCCAAAGGCAGACGTCCTGTCTGGTGGACCCCAGCCATAAACAAACTATACAATAGAAGGAGGAAGCTACTAAATGATAGAGCAAAATCCCAAAGAGGGAAGGCATCACTGATCATTATTAGCAAAAACTACGGGCACTCATAAAATTGTCTAAGGCCAGCTTCTAGGGAAAATTGCACAGGACACTAAGGATAATCACAAGGCTTTCTTTAGTTATGTCAGGAACCTGGGTGGTAATTCCCAGATATGCTCAGAATTAGTCCAAAATGACAAAAATACACTGAACCCACAGACATTGCCAACATCCTAGCTGACAGGTTCAGCGCAAACTTCTCCCCTCCCCACCAAAAGGGCAAATATCTATCCCAGCAGAGTGCTGCCCCTGACATCTCAGATGCTCAGGTAAGAGCCGCCTCCAAAGCAAAAACACAGCATCAATGGGACCAGACGGTGTCCCGGCTCGTCCCTACATGAACTCCAAGAAGAGCTAAACCCAAACATAAAACTACTGTTCAATCTCAGCCTTACTACAGGATATGTGCCCAAAGAGTGGCGTACAGCAACAGTGGTCCCTCTCCATAAAGGTGGTGCCTCAACGGATCCTGGAAACTATCGCCCCATAAGCCTGACTAGCTTGGTCTGCAAAGCTATGGAAAGGATCATCATGGACCTCATAAATAAAGATATTGGGGACCTACAGACACTGGATCCTACCCAGTTTGGCTTTGTTAAGGGCAGATCCTGCCTCTTAAACCTGGTTGATTTCTTTGAAACAGTCACCAAGGCCATTGACAGGGAAGGTGGTCCACAAGCCAACCTGGACCTCGAAAAGCCTTCGATACAATACCCCACTGGCATTATAGATAAGCTCACCAGCTTAAATATAAACCCCTATGTCACTAGATGGATTGCAAACTGGCTCAAGGACAGAACCCACATGGTTAGAATTGCTGGAGCCATGTCAGACTCCAAACCAGTTACAAGTGGTGTCCCACAAGGCTCAGTCCTGGGACCTCTCTTGTTCGGTATATATTTCGGAGGTACAGGCCAACACGGAAGGACTGTGGCTGACCAAGTTCGCAGATGACTGCAAACTGGGCCATAATCGACTCTCCAGCCGACACAAGCATCCTCCAAAAGGGCCTCATAGAAACAGACAACTGGTGCCAGAGCCATGGCTCAAGCTAAATGCCAAAAAGTGTATAGTCATCCCCTTTGGCAAAAACAAAGTGCCCACAAATTACCACATAGGTGGTAATCCATTAAGTACAGAAGAAGTAATTAGGGACCTGGGGACCCAAGTTGATAGCAATCTCTCATTTGACAACCACGTGGCCAAAGTGGTTAGAAAAACATTTTATATAGTCCACCTAATCATGAAGGGATTCACATCTAGATCAAGGGAGGTCATCATCCCTCTTTACTCATCCCTCATCAGGCCCATAATTGAGTACAATGCCCCTTTTGGGATGCACCTTACCAGACACCTGCAGCAACTGGAAAGACCCCAAAAGTACCTCACCAAGAGGATCAAAGGGCTCAAACAGATGCCATATGCTGCCCGGTTAAAGAAACTCCAGCTCTACTCAGTGGCATACCACCTGTTCAGAGGCAATCTGTGCCTGACGTATAAAGCCATGTCCAACCCGGAATTAATGGACATGCTGCACCTCAGAAAATCCAAATCCCATCGAGCTACGCGCTCGAGAGACTTGAACCTCAGCACTGAAATAAATAGGACATGCTGGAGGGACAGATTCATAACCCAGAGGCTCCCTTCACTCGGAATAAAATTCCAGTCCAGGTTAGGCAGAGTCCCTCATTGACTCTCTTCAAGAGGAATCTTAATGAGTGGATGGGAGATCGTAGGTTTACCCCGGGTATCACTTCTGTGTCACTGTTAGACAGAGGCACAGTATACTAACCTCAAAAAAGGGCATAGCAAAATAAATTTAAAATGGGTGGCGAAAGCCAAACACATTCTGGCTAGGCTTATAAATACCCTAGGGCAGATAGCCTAGTATGAACCTATGAACCTATGAACCTATGAAAATCAAGGGCCTAAATCATAAAAACTATGCGTACCATCTCAAAGCCTTGCCCCTCTTTCAGTGCCACACAGGCTGCTAATAGGCAATCTCTGCCTGCATACAGAACCTCAGCAGAAATTATTCTGTAAGACCTACTCTATATTCACCAATCAAATGGGGGCATAAATACCCATGCAAGAGATCTAAATATTGTTTGTAACATAAATAGAACATATTGGAGAACTAGATATATATCAGAGAAAATTCCCTTTTTTTGAATCTTTTTCCTTTTCACATAAAAGAAAGTACTTTTCTTACACTAATCAAACCTAACCTGGAAAAATGGATGGATAACCCCAAATTCTCCCATGCTTTAGCAAACTTATCCCTCATGGACAGGCCAACATGTACATGCTCTGCTCATCTCTAGGTTATTCATACTTAAAATATGAGGACCAAAAATGTTATGTGAATCTATGGCTTCTAAAGATCCTCATGGATCAATTGCATAGTAAGTACTTATGACCTTTAAGGCATGCAATGGACAAAAAGACATTGTGCCAGGTTCCAAAAGAACAAGGCAAAGTTACAGAATATCTGTGCCATTGTGTTCCCTCTGCCCTGATCACATATGAGAGACACACACTCTCTAGCTGAATATGAAGAGGGATGATATATGAAGCTATAAACTTTGTAGTGTACAAGCTGTGAGTACTGCTCAAACACAGTCCACATATGCCAGTCAAGGATAATGTAATTCTATAACATTTATATCATGAATTTGATGACATCATCCAATGCCTGTAACTGATAAGCAAAATAGAAGGGAATCAATCAATTAAGGCAGATACTGTAGGCTATATGCTGGTAAAGTCCACACAAAGCAGATCTGACCACAGTTGGACTTGAGAGAAGATCACTGCATGGAGCAGAAGACAGTGGCTACCATGGCATAGTTTACAGTAACAATCCCAGGGAGTATCAGGCATGATGGTCAGCAATGATCATACAAACCAGAGTTAGTAATAATACCCAAGGTAGAGACCTCAAAAGCCAGTATATATATATATATATATATATATATATATATATATATATATATATATATATATATAGTGTTTGTGTAGCAACTCATAGCTAGTGGGGCACAGCACAGTATATAGGCATCATGCCCATGAATATTTACCATACATGCATTAAAGCAGGAAGAGCTTCAACAGTACTACATAATATGTGAAACATTCTACATAGGGTCAGGTAAAAGGTGAAAGGTCAGATCATTTTGTTTGGGTGTTGTGGGCACACTGGCTACAGCCCACATCATCTGCCTGTCCACTTAAAGTATATTCCTCCTGTCATAGAGGGTACTATAGGCATGTTTGCATGGCACATACATTTGACTCCTGATTTTCCAGGAATGCTCTTCCTATTTATATATGCCACAAACTGACATATGACAAGGTAGACAATTCTTTAAATTGTGGCATGGTATTATTGCCACTCTTGAAGGCTGGCATGATTCATTTGCAAACATTATAAGAAACTGTCTTTTTATACTGTATACAGTATTTTTTGAACTGCCTGTGTGAGCACCTGGATCACTACTTCAGCCTAGAACCTTACACTGGGGATAATTTGTTTTGTGATATGGCCCATAAAGAAACAGTACTGCAGACCTTAAGTACAATATGCATGTATGGAAAGTAGAAAAAGATACAGATGAGTGCAGCCATGAGAAAGATGAAAATACATACACGTACATAATCAATGGGACTCTATATAGCACATGCCTATAAGTAAATATAAACATATATAAAAAGTAAATATAAATGTAATGACCATTAAATTAAGAATGCTAGTAGACTGTAATGTCACAGTATATATATATATATATATATATATATATATATATATATATATATATATATATATATATATATATATATATATATATATATATATATATATATATATATATATATATATATATATATATATATATATATACTCAAAAAGATGAATCAATCTTGTTTAAAAGCAAATGCAACGATAACACTGCCAGCCCAGCTATCTGGAAATTTGGAAATTTGTGGATAGTTATGTGTCATTTGTGGATATTAATATGATGTATATGCTTGTCTTACAAATGTAAGAGAACTATATGTTATGTGTATATTAAACTACTGGTGCAGACGTGTGTGTTGAACTGTATGTTATGTACTGACTTTCAACAATGTGTCCACAGTGTCCCCTACTGGAAAAGAACAGAAATGTATATAAACTATATACCTGTGCAAATGTATGTTTTAATAGTAGAAGCTGGAACATAAAGAGTTAACTTGCAAACTTCAAAAAAAAAAGTGGAAATTGTTTTACGACTGTGTTATCACAGTTTCTGTGCAGCAAGCAGACACAATGTCTAGAGCTAGAGGTTTTCCTATTGTCTTGAAACAGAAATAATTACTAGGTTTCAAATGTAAAAGTGTTTTATTGTTCTATGACTTCCTAGCACCTGCACACGTCTGAGAGATATGTATTTTTGATGCAGAGGTGTTTGCTATGAAACCACAAATTTTATGAGGATCAGACCAAAATATGAGGCAAAGATCTGGACATTCTGTGAAAATCCGGACAGTTGTGAGGTATTATATTAGTAATACATTTTTATCAGAAAAAAAGCTGTGTGTGATAGACTTTTGCCAAGAAAGTCACAAGAAAGCTCTTTAGTTAAAAGACCATCCCTGGGATTTAATAAAATCTGTGTAGGCACCATGTAGAGCCTACATGGACTGTTACCAAGTCTGTGTAGATGATTTCCTCTTGGCAGTGCACCATGCATATTAATCATGGTGCATTGCCGAGGGAGAGTAGTGGAACATGGTTACTGAATCAGTGTAGGGATTGCAGTGCTAACTGTGTTCGCAGATGAGCAGCATGCTCCCTGCACTGTCAAACCATATTATATCAATATAATTTGAATATTTTTTTATATAAAAAAGCAAGTTTGCATGCAGCAGCACAGGCACAGCAAGTAATATGTGCCAGACATCCTAAAATAGAAACTGGATGTATTTATTTATGAAGAGGTCAAGTTTAAGTATAACTGAGTGGGTTTGCATGGCACGGCACGGTGCTCAACATTGCTTAAATGTAGCTCAGAGTTATATGTAAAAGTATAGCAATATTCCATATATCCATGTAACCAAATGGGTAGAGTTACACCCTTATGTGCAGTAGGTGCAGGGTTTGATTACACGGAAGGGAAGTTAAGCATTTATTGTTCAAATACAAATTATGCTAATTATTTTTAAGTCATGATCTGCTGTGCTCAGCTAAGCTCTGCTAAGACCTGCTAAGCCTTGCTAAGCACTGCTTAAATCTATGTTTATGCACTGCTTGGCACTGCTTGACACTGCTTGGCACCACTTGGCACCACATGGCTGTGCTTAGCTGGTTTGCATACTGCTAAGCACTGCTAAGCATTGTCAGTGTAAGCACTGCTGTGTTCAGCTGCACTGGTTTGCGTGGTGCTAAGCAATGTGCCACATTTTTAAATATTGCCCAATGGTGTTAAAAGGTGGGAAACTGGCTATATTTAGCTCAACTGGTGGGAATACCAGTTGGAGTTTGAACTGTGCAGTAGCTATGGCTGGCATTGGAGAGGGTGCATGCTTCCTGGTACAGCAGAGGGGCATTCAGGAGTCCAGGGTCATGGGTGGACTCCTGGTAAAAAATCATGATGACCGGCTGCTGCAGGGAGGGTTCCAGGGCTAAGAGTACAAGGCGGAGGCCAGGAACTGGTTGGCACATGAGCTCATCAGTGAGACAGGTATCCCCACATAGGTGAGCAGATCTGTCACCACTATGATGATGTGAAGCATCAGAAGGGGGATCTCTTGGCCACTTGGGTCCAAGACGCTCAGGCAGGGAATGCCCCACAAGTTTGTAAGTTCTGTTACCATTGTTTCACCAATACCTGATTTCATCAATACCTGATCTGAACGTTTGATAGACAGATATGAATAATGGTGTGCTTCCCTCCCTACAGCCCCAGAGGAGAGAGCTCACAACACTGAGGGGCATGTCAGGCACTTGGCCAGGTTGTGCCATGAGTGTGGTGAGTACAGATGCATTTTGCAATCTATAGTCAAATAAGCAAGAAAGAGTAAAGCATTAACTGCCAATATGTATATACAGCAAAGATTGTATTGCAATGAATGTGGATATAGACCTGTACTGCAATAAGTGACTACTGCCAACTGTAGTGCAATAAACAGGGAAGACTAAAGCATTAACCCTGATAAAGTAAATGAAATAAAGTTTCTACTGCAATAATTGTGGAATTACAGCTGCACTGCAACACCTGCATTACATCAACTGTTGTGCAATAAAAACTTGAAACTATACGAGCAACTGCATGAAGTACTTCTACTACAGCTGTGTTGTGCAATATGTTTGGAATTAGGGCTGTTTTGCATGAAATCAATTAGGACAACTGTTCTGCAATAAAATCACAAAACAATACTAGTACCTGCCTCAAGGGATATCTAATAAAGATGGCTGTGCAATATGTGTAGATTCAGAGTTGTAATACAACAAAATAAATTATGACACCTGTTCTGCAATAACATATAAATCAATAGCAATAACACCAAAGGTATATTGTGTATATCAGGATTGTCTTGTTTTAACAATTGCGTTTCAGCTATATGCATTCAGGCTCCGAGGTACGGTGCTGCAGGCAAGTATAACAGTGTAATAGCTATAGACTTCAAGTATACTGCCTGTAACTGTAGAAGGGTGAGGTAGCCATCCCAATAATTTGATATGGTTTGTAGACTTCACATATATTTCCACCCACTAACAATATATTGTGTACCCCTGCATTCTATGTAATAATATATAGGATACCTAGTATCTCTGTCATGCATGAATCTTATGCATGTTTGTTCAACTGTCACTGTAGTCTAGTATAAAACTGTAGTACTATCACCAGGTCATATTTTGTTTCCAGGTGAGCTCTAGGCAAAAATCAGTCAATTAGTAATCAGCAGTTACTCAGTAGCTAAGTTTGTTAAATGCTCTGTATGAAGTACATTTTGCCACACACAGACCAGGGTTCAAATCCAGTGCTATGTAGTAATAAATATTACTGAATCAATTACGTAATGATGACAGATTTTCTCTCCACAGGAACTGTAGGTAAATGGGTGAGGTAGCCCATATTATGAGTAAATAATTTGTGTGTTCAGATGTCACAGACTGTTAAAATCATTACCAGGAATGTGATAATACTGCATAAAATAAAGGAAATACGTACAAGTTTTAATAAAATAAATAAAATGTGTAATCTTGGTATCACTGTATGCCAGGAGTGTCTGTTAAAGGTTACTGCAGTCAATTAATACATCTGATGCACACATCCTCTGCAGTTACTGCTATTGGGTGCTATCCCCCATGCCTGCAAAACATAGTACAGTATCAGTCACGTATCGATTACATATATTATTCTCTCCACAGAAACTACAGGTAAATGGATGAGGTAGCTTATATTACGTGTAAATAATTGTGTGTACAGATGTCACAGACTGGTAAAATCAGTACCAGGAATGTAATAATACTGCATAAAATAAAGGCAATGCCTACAAGTTTTAATAAAATGAAATAAATACAATGTGTAATCTTGATATGGCTGTATGCCTGGAGTGTCTGTTAAAGGTTGCTGCAGTCAATTAATACATCTGATGCACATGTCCTCTGCAGTCACTGCTATTGGGTTATATCCCCATGCCTGCCAAGCAGGGCATGATAGTTGTTTACTCTCTGTAATGTACACACACATACATGTCTGTCAAGTTTCACACTGTCATGGAATATAATTGCTGTTATGCAAAATCCCTCTGTCACAGATGTATCATTGACATGATTATGTCAATAGCAAAGTAACACTACATTAGCCCACAGTACACCTTGGTAGTTATTTAGGTCCACCTGATGTGCAAGTGTTCTTTGTAGTTGTGTACCTGCAGGTGTTACTGCTTGGCCCATACTGTCCCATTTGGAAAACCTGAGAGGTATGTATGTGCTACAGCAGCTATAGGGCACTTTTACACATAAAAAATGGCAGACCTGTAGAGTAGATAGTAGTACCACTGACAACTAAATAGCTTATAATTATATTAATGGACTGTATTTCTATCTCTCCTCACCCCTTATCTTCATATATATTTATTATTGTTATTCATGGGTTAGGGTTTACTGTTAACATATGTTGTTCTATAAACTTTATTTTGTGGCGTGTGTTTTATTATTATGTATTACAATGGTTGCATATTAACATATCTTGTTTAATTATCTATGTTGCTGGTTTTATACCATAACTGTTACTGGCATACTCTTAATATACTGACTGTTATGTTATTTAATGTTGTCTTCCATATAATATGCATTGAAATGTGATTGGGTTATTTCTAATGTTCTGGCATGCTGTTATTACTAACAAAATCTTTTGTTCAGAACTAACCTATACACATTGCTATACCTCAATTACCACAGCATGACAGGGTAGGCCAGTTCCAGCTGATCTGGCCACAATACCTCAGCCAGCCATGGCACCTGGTACCAGCATGTCTGGGACCCAGGCTGATGATGCCCCTCCACTGGCCCTGCATTAGCTTCGGGTGGCACCATCTCAGGGGTTGGGGTCTGTCCCCCCAGGGAGTGGTGGCAGAGGGGTGGTAGTCACCCAAGATCAACTACCAGTCATGATGTGCAAGATTGTTAATAGGAGCTATAAACAATGCCTATTCCAGCAACCTGGTGGGGCCTGGTGGCCCTGGTGCCCAGCCTGTAGCACAGCCACCTTCGAAGCAGTGAAGAAGTAGTGTTGATTGCCCATGGGTGGGGATTTCAGTCACACTGTTGCTGTCTGGAGGTACATGCTTTTCAGATTCCATAATACCCTCCTCGTTTGAGGTGGTTATCCCCCTCATGTGTCACACACCACCCCTGTCTGCTGCCTTGTCTGTCTTGTCTGTCTGAAATTGCATCCTCTCCTACCCAACATACCTCGTCACACATAACTACAACCCTTCCCCAACATTCCACTCTCTCCTAAAAAAAAATATATGGGCACCTGTCCCAAACAAAAAAAAATATTGCCCCATACATAGCTCTCAATTTCACACACCTGTCGACTGGACACAACTAATTTGGTCCAATTGACTTAACATCACATTTATCTTGACTTCAACCTTCTCTCTGGTGGTTGAGAGTCCAAATTCATTTACAAATTCTGTCAAACTGCACAGCTGTTGCTGTACAAGAAATGGAAAGCTATGGTTCTTTCCTACTCCCTTCCCACACATCCCTACCTGCCTTTCAGTATGTTTTTTTATTTTTTTATTTTTATTTATTTAACATTTGTTGACCGGGAATGTCCGACTAGGTTCCACAGAGCCTGTTTTCAGCGGAGGCCCGGGGAGAAATGCTCCAGATGCATGTCTTTGTTTTGTTTTTCCCCTGCTTGCTCCCATTTCACCATTGTCCTATCACTTCCTTTTTCTTTTCCTTTTATTTTTTTAAAATAGGGTTGTGTGGAGCTAAGTGGCACTTCACACAAACCCAAGCAAACCCACTTAAAAGTGCTTTAATGATCTTATGTGTTCCCATATATGCAAAACAATCACCCCTGCTAGGTCTTAAACCTAGGCCCTTATCAACTACAGCCTCCTGCACTAAACCACTAGACGACAGAGATTTGAGTAAGCAGATGTTTCCAGGAATACATACTGATTGCCACTGGCAGACTGAAAGCAACCTAATGTGAAAACTGGGAATGTACCTGGAACTCTGATGTAAAAATACACCAGTAGACAGCCAAATAAGTAATAATGGCAGTGTGTGAGGCTTGCGATAGCAGGTAAATATTCCCATTTACTTGCAACATCTTTAAATACACCTGCTAAGGCATCCATGGCACAGTACATATGTACAAATGGAACCCTGCTGCAGAACATCTGCCGTTGACAGCCATGCACAACTGATAGATGCAGACATGTGCCACAGCCTGTATGTCTTCTCATATATCTGGCAACTACACCCACTCCAGCAATGACACAGCAGCTCAGTCTGTTAAATGTCTTACATGCAGAACATTTTGCCGCACACAGTCCTGGGTTCAAATCCAGTGTGTTGCACATCAATTACAGTGTTGCGAAGACAGCAAGTAATGACTGAGTCTTGCACTTTTAATCCCCATAGGTTACTGCTACTGAATTATCTGCTACCCAGTTTTACAAGTCAAAGGCCTGCAGGTAGGGGCACACTCCACATATTCGCATAGCCTAAGTATATGTCGCCTATTACTCTGCTATTGGCACTCTTGCATAACAGATATATCTTAAGCACATGCCTTGACTGGACTATAACGTTTACCCCTACCCTGGCTCTGCAGTAAAAACAGAGCTGACACTGCTGCCACAATTAAACATACAGCTTGTTGGCCTCCAAAGTGTTCATACTCCCCCCATCTGTCCTAGGCTGCAGCAGCAGCTGCAGCCAGGAGCATTGGAGCATACACAGCTGTATGTTAAGCTAGCTGCTGCAGACCTACCATACCTCACAACCCCCTAGAACAACAGATCCAGACAAAACCATACATAAGGGGGGGCAAGGCTCCAGCAATAGGGACACGTTTAATAGTTTGCCCCTATAAAGATAGTGGACTGATACAATTGCAGCTACTGCATTAGCATGCATATTCTGATGGCTATGACATGTGACACTCACATGTCTCTCTCTCTCTCTCTCTCTCTCTCTCTCTCCGTACTGACCTCAACCCACAATGTTTAACACTGAACTGCCAGATGATCATAATGTCATGGGATACTGGCCAAACGTATCAGGCAAAACTATCGACATACCTCAGAAATCACAACAGTGGACAGTATTTGTACCTTCCCTCTATGATGCTGTAGTCTCCACACCTCATTAACGTCCATCTCAAAGACTAAGAAAGGGGCCTAGGCCTACATGAAGGCCTTAAATATTGCAATGTAGTGCCATGCCATTGGCTAATGAAAGTGCAGCTCAGCTGTTTTGGATGCAATTAGCAAGTCTGAGCAACAGCTTGGTGCACAGGCAATTACCTGCCAATGAGCATTACCTACAAAAGGCATGCAACTGCCTATGGGGAACATGCCTGTATGCTGTTTTGCTCACACAGACAATATATTTGCAAGCTATTTGCAGGGAAACACTTCAAAAAAGCATTATGTCACTCTACCAAGTATGTAATAGATGCCCCATATAATGGCATGCAGATGGGAGGATGGAGGTATGGGGAATAGGGAGCACAACAGTAGGCCTATTGTATATCTATGGTATTGACATGTTGGTGATACTCCACTGTCCAACAGATATAGGCATGCCTCTCAACTGTCCCTGCTTTGAGTCACATCCCAGCTCTCCCCCTGTTCCTCCCTCCTGCAACGGTCAGCTGCTGTAGGAAAGCTAGTGGAATTTGTGTTAGACATAGTGACATTAAGTTAGGGTGTACACTCCTGTAACATCAAATAATGTACTGTAATTCACATCCTCTCAGGCTGTCAATGTCACACATAAATAGTTCTGACATTGTAAAGGTGTACCTGACTGTCCCTGATGTCCTCTGGCTAGGTCACTGTTTTGTTGGCATTCATCCCTCATTGATTGAGATCTATGGCTAACATACCTGTCAATCCCCTACAGCAGGGATTCAGGTCATAGCCATAATTTATGGGGGGACACAGGCCCAAACTCAGAGACAAAGAATACATATTGGCCATACAAAGTAAGACTATGAATAGACTAGCAGATATTACTGTAGCATATGTGTTTTCTAAGGGGTCTGGCATGTGACATACAGATTCTCTATTTTCTGACAACAACCATCAATGAATGGCTAATCAATTCTCAGACATCTACATGTTTGTGCCAAAAGGACCACATCTATCAGGCACATGTTCATATTCTGCAAACATTTGTGTAGTGTGGAGGTATTATGCCTACAGGGAACATATGCTACAGCAGGTTTGTATTGCTGTCTGTCATTGTGGCACACTGGTGTTGCTGGACTGTCCCCATATAGGTGCTGTAATATCACACAACTATTTGTCTGTCAGTGGCTGTATCACATATTATTGGGACTTTGCCCTGAGGAGACACACCACAGTAGATTGCAGTGATGGGTGTAGAGACATACAGCAGAATCTGTCACAGCACACAAGGACATACCCAGTATTGCTACTATCTTGGTGATAGCCACATATGTAGTGTGTTGATAGAGTGTGGGGTATGACGTGTGAGGGAGCGGTGGATAGTGCAGGCTGTATTGGTTGCGCAGGGTATGTACATAGTGGATGTCCATATATCTGGTCCTGTAATGTGTCCCCCTCTTGTTTTCTTTCAGGAACAATGTATCACAGGAGGCATGCACCATTCACAGCTGCAGAGAATGCTGTTATCTTCGATGGCCTCATACTGCATCATCACATTCTGCTTTCTAGGAGTCACCAAAATTGTGCCCAGCATGCAGCATTGTGGGGTGACCTTGTCAGGGCAGTTAACCAAGTTGGCCAGCAGGACAGGACCTACAAGCATGTCTGACACTGGGCCACAGATGTAGTCAATGCTGCATGTCAAAGGGCAGCTGCTGTTGCCCATGATTGTACTACCACCGGTGGAGGGCCTGCAACAAAGCAACCACTCTCAGCCACAGAGGAATTCCTGGAAAACCTTGAATCAACCACCAGCTCCCAGGCATCCATCACCCCATACATCCTGGAGGTGCGTGCTGCAGTGTCCACATCAGAGGAGCATCCAGGTAAGCATACTTTGTTCACCAGTGTAATACTGTTTCAGTCATTGTGACATGGGTGTCAGGTCTATCTGCATTTGGGGGGGTTGTTTTTAATGCTGAGTTGTGCACACATACTCAAAATGTCAGTAATGTAAGTAATATCACATTAGCTACTGCACATGTAGATATATGCATATATTACCTTCTTATCACTGCAACATTTGGTATTGCTGACAATCCCTCTCCCTGACATTATCATAGATCCATCAGCTGTGGCTGGAGTCTGTGGTCCTGTACCTGGTAAGTGTGATACTGTTGTTTTACAGATTATATATTTCCTGAGAATGTTAAAGACTGCCATTTTTCCCTAGACACAACTGTTATGCTTAGCCAGAGTAGAACAGTTGTATGTTCCATTTCGGAGCAGTTAACTACAGTGCATACAATGGGTAATCACAGCTGTGTATTTGTACAAACATTAACATTTTTGCACATAGAGTCATGAACAAGTATGCAGCCTGTTATACAGGAGGCAATTACTCCAAGATGCCTGTTCACATACTATAGGGAGATGGTACATAGCTGTGGCAGTGATACTACAGCAGGTATATTATTTTCAGGACAGGTGTACTGGGTATTATATGTAGTTCTATCATATACACTGTCATATTGCTTATGTCACAAGTGTATTGTACTGGCAACATTCACTGGATGTAGCTGAAGTGCATGTAATAAAGTGCCTGTCTTGACTGTGTATGTTGTTGCATGTATGTGTGTGTGTTGTGCATGAGATCAGTGATGAGAAGATGTGGGACTGATAATGCAGTTGTGGCCCTTCATCTGTATGAGTCTTGTGGATTACCATACATAATAGTGCAGGTAATAATGTACTGATGTTGTCTTCCTCCTCACAGGTGAATGGGGAGGGTTGGAGTCTGTCCCCCTCACATCCAGATGTCAGTGCCCCATCAGATTCTGTTGATAATGGTGGCCATAGTGAGGCACAGGTGGGGTTGTCAGGGGCTGAATCTGTCCCAGAGGTTGACATCCATCTTCCACCCCCCATTGTCTTTACACACAGTCAGTATGCCCACATATGCTCAGTCCCCAGAGGCCACAGATATTGTATAGTCAGACAGTGGCAATATTGAACAGCATAGTGTGACAACTATTGCGTCAGTGAGTGTAGACACTGGCCATAGCCAGACAGCTGCCGAGGTCCCACACAGGCAGATTGACAGGGGTGCTTGAAGGAATACTGATGCTCATCCACCTCCTGTCACAGGTGTCACATCACAGGTCACATGCTGCATGTTTCAGGGTGTCATGGAGGCACAGGCATGTATAGAACACAACACCAGATGGATGCTCAGGGTTATGGATGCAGCACAGTCTGACATCCATGACTGCGTCCACTGCATCGATGACACCATGGATCGTTTCACTGATGTAGTGGACAGATGGTGGGCTGAGACAGTGCCTGTCTTTGCCCGCACAGTGTCTGTGCTGGAACACCTAGTTGGAGTAGGGCATCAGGCATGTGGACATAGGTCAGCAACACCATCTGCTGAGAGTCTAAATGGCCGTGCACACTCACGGTCCCATAGTGACAGTACCTCCAGTGCTAATGAGGGAAGTGTGCTGTCCACACCTCGATGTGGCAGGCCATGGGCGCGTGGTTCCATGTGGTTCTGGGTGGTCCCATGGGGGACACAGGCCCAGCAGACAGCAGTCACCATCAGCTACTAGCACCACATCTGACCTTGGACATGGTGGTGCCAGTGCCACTCCTGACAGAGCAAGTTCTTATGTTCGTGGCCAGAGACTGTGAACTGTCCACTCATAGGTTCATAGGTGTGTACAAG